>NC_056437.1:65795058-65813852 GCF_018296145.1 Oncorhynchus tshawytscha | reverse complement strand
CCTAGATAGAAGCAGTGTTAAACTATACTTTTATGAGAAAATGTGCAAGAATTTAAGGTGCCAACAAATGTTATAGTTATAAGAATGTTTAACTGTCAAATATAAAATATTTGCTCCTCCCTCGATGGGGATCATTTTTCAGCTTCCGCCCACAACCTATAGTTGCATATTTGCATTTTTGATTGAATACTTGAGGGAGTAGCCCACCATTCACATTCTATTCCATATTCTGAGCCATAGGCCTATCCAAGCCTTTACACTTAATGTAGTTGGTCCAAAGTTGGCATCACGACACTCACTTTAATTGGATTGATCATGTATTTCTATCCCAGTTCACTTTCACTACAACAAAGTAATCAGCCTCTCTGTTTTCAGCTAGACTAACACAATACTCGTTTAATTTGATTCATTATAGAATCTTCAGCTTATTACGACTGGACATGATTTTCTTTACGACCATGTATGTATGTATGTATATATGTATGTGTGTGTGTGTGTGTATGTATGTATGTATGCATGTATACTTTTTAATTAATTGATACTGCAATTAAATTGTGTAATCAAGTCAGCAGTTAATAGAGTATTAGACATTATTAATTTTGTGCCATATTCTGGTCTAGTGGTAATGCTGCTGACTCTGGACCACACATGTCCCTTTGCTGCATGGATTCAAACCCTGTCTACACTTTCATATCTGTATTCCTCTACCTTTCTGTCACACCCCTCTCATTCATAACTTGATATCTCAATAAAGAGAGAGAAAATAGTAATACATAAAGAAATTTGTCATTTCAAAACCATGTACTACCCAAACGTGGTGAAGGGAACATATATAGAATAATGGGTTTTGACATTGGTGGTGACTTTCTGAACTGTTATAGTTAGACCAACAGTTTAAAGTAATAGAGAAATATATTGCTATTTGAGTTCTGATTGACTAAATTGACAACATTTTCAGGAAAGTTGTTGTATTTTCCCTTCAATTCACCAGAAACAACCATTCACAGCTATTTGTTTAAAAATGCCTTAGTAAGTTACACAGTACATGTAAGGTGCATAGTATAGTACACTGCTCAAAAAAATAAAGGGAACACTTAAACAACACAATATAACTCCAAGTCAATCACACTTCTGTGAAATCAAACTGTCCACTTAGGAAGCAACACTGATTGACAATACATTTCACATGCTGTTGTGCAAATGGAATAGACAACAGGTGGAAATTATAGGCAATTAGCAAGACACCCCCAATAAAGGAGTGGTTCTGCACGTGGTGACCACAGACCACTTCTCAGTTCCTATGCTTCCTGGCTGATGTTTTGGTCACTTTTGAATGCTGGTGGTGCTTTCACTCTAGTGGTAGCATGAGACGGAGTCTACAACTCACACAAGTGGCTCAGGTTGTGCAGCTCATCCAGGATGGAACATCAATGCGAGCTGTGGCAAGAAGGTTTGCTGTGTCTATCAGCGTAGTGTCCAGAGCATGGAGGCGCTACCAGGAGACAGGCCAGTACATCAGGAGACGTGGAGGAGGCCGTAGGAGGGCAACAACCCAGCAGCAGGACCGCTACCTCTGCCTTTGTGCGTGCAAGGAGGAGCAGGAGGAGCACTGCCAGAGCCCTGCAAAATGACCTCCAGCAGGCCACAAATGTGCATGTGTCTGCTCAAACGGTCAGAAACAGACTCCATGAGGGTGGTATGAGGGCCCGATGTCCACAGGTGGGGGTTGTGCTTACAGCCCAACACCGTGCAGGATGTTTGGCATTTGCCAGAGAACACCAAGATTGGCAAATTCGCGACTGGCGCCCTGTGCTCTTCACAGATGAAAGCAGGTTCACACTGAGCACATGACAGACGTGACAGTCTGGAGACGCCATGGAGAACGTTCTGTTGCCTGCAACATCCTCCAGCATGACAGGTTTGGCGGTGGGTCAGTCATGGGGTGGGGTGGCATTTCTTTGGGGGGGCCACACAGCCCTCCATGTGCTCGCCAGAGGTAGCCTGACTACCATTAGGTAACGAGATGAGATCCTCAGACCCCTTGTGAGACCATATGCTGGTGCGGTTGGCCCTGGGTTCCTCCTAATGCAAGACAATGCTAGACCTCATGTGGCTGGAGTGTGTCAGCAGTTCCTGCAAGAGGAAGGCATTGATGCTATGGACAGGCCCGCCCGTTCCCCAGACCTGAATCCAATTGAGCACATCTGGGACATCATATCTCGCTCCATCCACCAAAGCCACGTTGCACCACAGACTGTCCAGGAGTTGGCGGATGCTTTAGTCCAGGTCTGGGAGGAGATCCCTCAGGAGACCATCCGCCACCTCATCAGGAGCATGCCCAGGCGTTGTAGAGAGGTCATACAGGCACGTGGAGGCCACACACACTACTGAGCCTCATTTTGACTTGTTTTAAGGACATTACACCAAAGTTGTATCAGTCTGTAGTGTGGTTTTCCACTTTAATTTTGAGTGTGACTCCAAATCTAGACATCCATGGGTTGATAAATTTGATTTCCATTGATAATTTTTGTGTGATTTTGTTGTCAGCACATTCAACTATGTAAAGAAAAAAGTATTTAATAAGAATATTTCATTCATTCAGATCTAGGATGTGTTATTTTAGTGTTCCCTTTATTTTTTTGAGCAGTGTATATGTTCCTCCTATTGCCTCCTTCTTCCCTTTTTCTTTTTCTTCAAATCTGTTATCAGTTGGCCTTCACCCATTCATCACCCCTGATGTCTGTTTCTGCAGTCACAAAACTGCACCTCCTTCCACCATTGTCATTGTGATAACAGAACAGAACTACCTCGAGACCAACGATGGTGGATAAATGAAGATAGTTAACAGAGGCTGTTTACCACCATCTGCTTAAGGAGGTGGCTCCTTAAGCAGACAATGCGATAGTGGTCTGCTTAGTTAATTGACTTACATTTGGGGAAAATGAAGGAGTGGGCTGTCTTGCTTCCTCTTCTGTCTCTACTTGAGACTCCAGAATGCTGAGTCACAATGACAAGGCAGAAATACAGCCAGGGCAGAGCCTGAGTCAGTCCATACTGTAGTAGAACCAACAGGAGGTTATTACAGGAATAAGCAGAGGAACAAATTTGACTGGGGACAGGGGGGACATGCATTTTTGTCCCCTCCCCAGTTTTATCATTGGAATGTGATACAAAACGAGGCAACGGTGTGCTTTTGGACCATGCGGATCCCTCCGAGCAGTCGGGAAGGCTGTTTGCAGTGTTTATTTAACGCCACCAAAATATAAATATGTATGTCCCGCCCACATCTAAAACCAATGTTGTGCCCCTGGTGGGAGGGAGCAATAGGGAGAGAGGGGGAGGGGGAAAGAGTAAAGACGAAAAACACTGTGTCACCCTTCAGAACTTCAATAGAAAGACTTATGTAATGGTTAACCATTTACAGTATTACTTACTGTTTACAACTTTGTTACGGCTGGTCACATGATGGACCCTGTCATGACTTTAACAACTTAACACAGGTTCTCTGGGTTGAACATTACAGAAGAGATTTACATAAAAAAATGAAGACAATTATTTGCCAATTTCAATTTTAATCTTGTTTGCCCTTCTGCTAAAATAAGGTAACTTAGAACAACCTGGAGGGGTAGACGTAACATAGTAAAAGTATATTTGGGAATACTCCAATTAGTATAATATGTATTCATTTGTGGATGTCCATCATCAATTTGGTATTATAATAAACGAATGGTAATTCGTACAATATGTTACGAATTGCAATTTGTTGTGGCTAACTTTAGCTCGGTGGCTAGGTGCTAACGTTAGCTAGGTGGCTAAAGTTAGTTAGGTTAGGGCTTAAGGGTTAAGGTTACCACTAAAATAAGGTTAGGAGTTACGTTAAAGGGTTACGGTTAGGGTTAGCTAACATGCTAAGTAGTTGCAAAGTAGCTAAAAAGTAGTAAATAGTTGCAAAGTTGATCATTAGCAAAAAAGCTGAAGTTGTCCGTGATGAGTTACAAGCAACTTTTGGGATACTAGACGTTCGCGTTATATGCTCACCCAAACGTATACTTTAAGCATGACACATAATTTAGTCAAAAAGTGATGTCCCTTTTCGCAAAAAAAAGGAATGCCAAGTATGTCACAGCCCTTTTTGCAACACCGGTTTAAGCATGAGTCTACTGCCACTTCCAAGTCTGAAGAGGCTTCGTCTCATTGTCTCCAAAACTTTGATGGCACTCATAATAAAAGCATTACGCTATTAAGTGAGGTTCAGCGTAGAACAGTTGATCAAAGTAACAGAAAGCAGGGCACATACTTCAATGAATATCTATGTTGAAGACCCTTACCCCCATTTGAAGCAGCTTCATAATTTTTCAACAAACAATGAACCTAGATAGTAGCTATGACAAACTGATAGATAGAGCCTGTTTTGGTTTACATTTTTAGGAAAAAGGGGGTCCTATTCTCAAACAATTGGAGTAGAGGCAATACCTTACATACTAGGCCAGGAAAGACCAGGGTCTGTATAAATCAGTGGAAGCTGGGGGGAGGAGCTTCCCCATCAATGTAATGTTAATCAATGTGATCTAAAAGGCAAAACTGATCCTAAATCGGCACTCTTACTCTGAGAGGCTTGATGCAAACTGCCCCAGAAGACATAAGCTGTGTTCGAATACCCACACTAAAATACTGTATACTACATACTTAAGGAGTACATACTGCATACTATCAGTTCATAGGGCTCCCGAATGGCGCAGCGGACTATTTAAAAAAAAGAAAATGTTTTTATTAACAACAAATCAATACATAAATCACATGAGGGAACACAAGCATACATAGATTACAAACAATAGACAATCGAGCTAGGGGGTACAATATCACATTACAATTACACAAAGACCTTAAGGGACATGCATATACTTACAATTCGAACAGCTTTTTTGTTAGTAGAGCATTTAACCGTCTTAAAATACAGTTCAATTTCTTTTTGTAGGGTACGAAAATGTGGTTTTCTGTTTGTAAATTTACATTTGTGTATATGAAATTTGGCCAAGAGAATAATGAAATTAATTACATAAAAATGTTTCAGCTTATTTCTATTGTATGTAAAGAATCCTAACAGTACATCTGCTTGTATACTTCGTATTTTGGCTAATACGACATCCGGGAACTTCTGGCAAACTAACTATATCCATTCTATGACCAATAACCATACTACATACTCCACTTACATCACAAGTAGTATGGTTAGTGTGGTTAGTATGAGTATTCGAACTCTAGTTCTTATGAATATCAATGACGTTTCAACTACATGGCTGCATTGAGCAATAACCCAGCACCCTGAAAGCACCCTGTCAACAGTTGTGGAAGATCAGGTCATGTGAACTGAAGTTGTTAGGAAGGTTACTTTATTACTGTAGTCTTTGATTTACATTGGCTGTAAAAAGTTTTCCACTTCACAGTTTTAACTTAATAACCTATGTATGTTTAGATGTATGTACCATTTCTACAAAAGCCAGCCTTTCTTTCTCTGTCCACCACTGTATTCCCATACCTCATACTGAACATTGAATTGCTATTTTTTTAAAGTGTGATAAACCCTACAGTTTTTCTTTTGACTGCATTCTGGAAAAGGTCAATAATTAAGCTTCATGTGCTGTTGAAACATGTGCTCTTAGAGAATGAAACAGACGTTTTCAGAACTGTGTCTCAAAATTCAATTCCTGTTATATCCTAAATCAAATGTAGACATAGATTATTTCTCAATTAGCCTAATATTAGAATGAGTGTTCCAATTCTTCCTATTTTCTTCTAAGGATATAACACACACACCTTTTTTCAACAATGACCTGCACTGTAGCGTTGCCTTTGTCTGATACTACTGCTTTAGTTGTTTCCAATAAAATGTTACTTTGATATAAACAAAGCAGCAACAAAAAAATATAGACCGAGATGAAGAGGTCAAGGCGAGAGCATTTACTCCAACCAATATCTGTCCGCGTGAGATAAGCCCGTTTTTTCTAATTACTTGAGGATTTTGATAGAATATAAGTTTCGTAATGTTTAAGCTTTTACAAATGTACTGATATATGTGGATGCACGTGGCATTCCGGCAACTTTGAGAAAAACAACGTTGAGTTGTGCATGTTGCTACACGCGTAACTGCCCTATCATTGGCTATAATGGTCCCACCTGACCTTCACTGTCTTCATTCGTTGAGCACATGTAATTCCATCGTTAGAGTGGGCACTCGGTTCTCTTGTCAGTAGAATAAATAATATTTGCCTCTGGTCATGTGTATGAGTGGGAAGACGTCTTCAAATGACCCGCCTAGTTGCTGTTGGCATTCTAAAGGTGATTGGCTACGCTCTGTGAGGGTGGATTTCACTGACGCATTCCGTTTGAACAATAAATAGAGCGAACAAGGCTCCTTCCACTTCACAAGTCTGAGAAGACGCATGAAGAAGTTCTTGCTTCAACAGTGATTGAACGGAACTCCTCTGCCTTCGTCCCGCATTATCGAACATTCCGGATTGATAACATAACACATTCTTGAAGTATAATAGAAAAATAGTCGAAGAAACTCTATTTTTGTACCGTTAATTTTGATATAAAAGAAAATCTGCCAAGATGGAGTCTCAGATCCGCCAGAACTATCACCACGATTGCGAAGCTGCCATCAACCGGATGATCAATTTGGAGATGTTTGCCTCCTACACCTACACTTCAATGGTAAAGAGTCTACCAAGATGACCGTTTTGTTGATTTACCTGTTATGTCTGGGCCTAAATACCTTTTTTTTCACCTGGATTTTTATTATATTGGCGTAGATAATTAATAGCCAAGAAACTCTGTTGTGCATATTTGAGTTTTTATCCTCTAAAATGAAGCCGGGAATCTATCCTACTTTGGACAGGGCGCGTAACAACTCCTTGACAGGGTAAATGGCAGGTTACCAAGTCGACTACAGACTAGACTGATTAATGCCTTTATCAAGTTTCGTTTCCACAACAAGAACAGAATGCCGAGTCACGTTTGGCATGTTTTTATTCTAACCACACTGTTTTGTTTATCCACCCAGGCTTTCTATTTCTCCCGTGACGATGTGGCTCTGTCTGGTTTCGCGCATTTCTTCAAGGAGAACAGCGACGAGGAGCGGGAGCACGCCGACAAGCTACTCTCCTTCCAGAACAAGCGAGGTGGACGCATTTTACTCCAGGACATCAAGGTGAGCACCTGAGCATCAAATTCATTCAGATTGTAGACTGATAAATGACTTTACTCCATGGAGTAAAGTGTCTCCAGCGCAAAGTTTATATAGAGAACCTGGAGTAGTCCTAAACATACTGCCTCTAACCACTGAACTGAAACTGTGAGAGGGGTGTAATTCTGTTCACTTTATCCTGACCGTAACATCTGCTAGTTGTCCTTAACACTTCTGTTCACTTTGTCCTGTTTAGAAGCCAGAACGTGATGAGTGGAGCAATGGGCTGGAGGCCATGCAGTGTGCTCTGCAGCTGGAGAAGAATGTGAACCAGGCCCTGCTGGACCTGCACAAGATTGCCTCAGACAAGGTTGACCCCCATGTAAGTTATGGTGAAACCACACATCACATGTATGTATCACATAGAATACAGGTACTGTCTCAGGAATTGATCAGGGGTTTGCTCTGATAACTAATGACACAGGATTGTGACCTGCTTCACATTCGCGCAATAGTCCACAGATGCACACTATGCAGCTAATGTGTAAGTTTGCAAAAAGGCCGTCAGGTTGTCTAGTGGTTAGAGCTTTGGGCCGGTAACAAAGGATGCTGGATTGAATCCCGGAGCTGACAAGAGAAATATGTTCTGCCCCTTAACAAGGCAGTAAGCCCATTGTTCCACATTAAAATGCTGTTGTAAATAAGTGTTTGTTAACGGACTTGCCCTGTTAAAAAATTAACTGCAGACACCTCATCTGCACTTATGCCATTACCACCAGGCTGTTGTGTGTTACTGTATCTACAATGGTCTGTATTCATTCTCTTGTCTGACCTGTGTTTTCCCTCTTTAGCTGTGTGACTTCCTGGAGACCCATTACCTGAATGAGCAGGTGGAGGCCATTAAGAAGCTGGGAGACCACATCACCAACCTCACCAAGATGGATGCTGTCAAAAACAAGATGGCAGAGTACCTGTTTGACAAGCACACCCTGGGAGGCCAGAGCTAAACCACTTCCATCCCAAGACTACGGCTTTCAGACTAGGACTCCTGGCTTCTCTAATATATCGTACTGGCTTTGCATTTATAGGGAGGGGAGTGTTAAACTGTTGCTGTGCAACACAGCTGTAGCATTGGTGTTTGTTGACAACACTACTGTGTTTTGGAGGCAAGGCTTGTAAAACAATTAAAAAATATCACTAAAGGTGTGTAAGTGTTTACCTGCAGTAATGATTCAGTCTATTCAGGTTCTTTGCTCTGTCTTACTGAGCATCTTCATACCAGTGAGAATTGTAGACCTACTAGTGGCTGAGAGTCATAACAATAGGAGAAGTTTAACATGAGGTTGATAAAGGATGTTACCTCTGACCACAGGGTGTCCTTCACTGTCTTGTAATAGTGCCATGTCAATTAAGGTCCCAACTGTTAACTAGGGCCATAGGAGGAAAATGGTTACCTACAGTTGATGTAGACCTTTACTATGGCTATCACGAGTTTATTAGACATCCTAGAGGTCAATAACCTGTTAGGGTGCTTTTTTTTGTGATGGAAAGTTATGCATTTACTGACACAATTCATCTTTAATCTTATTTCGGCTGGTAATGCCCAATAGTTCCCCTCCAGCAAATTATGAACTGTTCGAAATAGTAATTCTACAAGCCTCTTGTTCACCCTAAGGGGCTTATTGGAGCTGTCAAATGGTTGCAAAGCTACTGGTAATTTACAGAACACTTTCATTTTGGGAATTGGCAGGCAAGGTTACCTTATATTGCTAGACATTATTAATGTGTTTATATAGTATGAGTTTCAAGTAGACCACTTGGTTAAAGGGGAAAATAGACCAATGAGAAGTGTCTAAATGGCATGTTTAATACATGCAACTTTTCACAACTGCCACCAATATTTACAACCAAGAAGTATGGTAAAATTGAGTACATATTTATTGTATTCTCTAAGGTAAAGTTTCTCAGCTTTAATTGAATTTGAAAAGTTATTTTACA
Organism: Oncorhynchus tshawytscha; assembly: GCF_018296145.1. Taxonomy (NCBI): domain Eukaryota; kingdom Metazoa; phylum Chordata; class Actinopteri; order Salmoniformes; family Salmonidae; genus Oncorhynchus; species Oncorhynchus tshawytscha. Next base: position 65,804,668 of record NC_056437.1, on the reverse strand, counting down.
TTTGGTAAAGCAACACAGGGTCATAGATTTGTGATAAGGAGTTACTCTTCATGGGGACTGGAACACAAGGCAGCTCTATACAATAAAACTAACACTACAATACAGATTTCACAACACATTAAGGGTTTGCCCTCAGGCCACTACTCTACCAAACAAAATCCATGTGTGTGTCTATAGTGCATATGTCTCTTCACAGTCCCCGCTGTCCCATAAGTTGTATTTGTATGTATTTTTAAATCTTAATTTACTGCTTGCATGAGTTACTTGAAGTGGAATAGTAGCCATGTCATGGCTCTCTGTAGTACTGTGCACCTCCCATAGTCTGTCCTGGACTTGGGGACTGTGAAGAGACCTGGTGGCATGTCTTGTGGGGTATGCATTGGTTTCTGAGTTGTGTGCTACTAGTTTAAACTGACAGCTCGGTGTATTCAACATGTCAATACTTCTCCCAAATACAAGTAGTGATAATGTCAATCTCTCTACTTTGAGCCATGAGAGATTGACATTCATAATGTTAATGTTAGCTCTCTGTGTACATTTAAGGGCCGTGCTGCCCAGTTCTGGGCCAATTGTAATTATCCTAAGTCCTTTTTTTGTGGCACCTGACCACATGACTGGACAGCAGTCCAGGTGCGACAAAACAAGGGCCTGTAGAACCTACCTTGTTGATAGCGTTAAGAAGGCAGAGCAGTGTTTTATGGACAGATCTATCCCCATCTTAGCTAGTGTTGTATCAATATGTTTTTACCATGACAGAAGTTTATTCTGAACTTGTTACATTTCCACATTATCCATTACAAGATTTAGTTGAGGTTCAGGGTTCAGTGTTTTAATTTTATGTCCCAAATACAATGCCTTTAGTTTTTGAAATTTAGGACTAACTTATCTCTTGCCACCCATTCTGAAAATGACTGCAGCTCTTAAGTGTTGTAATGATTTCACCTGCTGTGGTAGCTGATGTGTATAGTGTTGAGTCATCAGCATACATAGACACACAGGCATCACTCAGCGCCAGTGGCAAGTCATTAGTAAAGATTGAAAAAGTAAGGGGCCTAGACAGCCGCTCTGGGGAATGACTGACTCTTCCTAGATTATGTTGGAGAGGATTCCATTAAAGAACACCCTCTGTGTTCTGTTAGACAGGTAACTCTAGATCCACAATATAGCAGGGGATGTAAAGCCATAACAATTACGCTTTTTCCAGCAGCAGATTATGATCAATATTGTCAAAAGCTGCAGAGAAGTGCTTTGTTTATTTTTAATCTTTATTTAACTATGCTAACTAAGTCGGTTAAGAACACATTCTTATTTACAATGACGGCCTAACAAAAGGCAAACGGCCTTTCACGACAAGAGAGACAACACAACACTACATAAAGAGAGACCAAAGACAACAACATAGCATGGTAGGCAGTAACAGGAGTCCGTTGTAACAGATAGGCCTACATTATTCAGTGTATATACATCCTTGGCTGAGTGCCAGTGGAAAGTTTGGGACAGTCAAGTCAGCAATAGTCTATGTTGCTAGCAACAAGATAATGTTTTCAGTTTATGATCTTGCTCACTGGTTCTCAAACCCAGTCCTGGGGACCCAAACGGGTGCACATTTTTGTTTTTGCCCTAGCACTACAAAGCTGATTCAAATGATCAACTCATCAAAAGGCTTTGATGATATGGATCAGCTGTGTAGTGCTAGGGCAAAAACAAAAATGTGCACCCCTTTGGGTCCCCAGGACTAGGTTTGAGAACCACTGATCTAGCTAATGATTAGCACACTGGGGTAAATGTAGATGGACAACCCCATGCAACCCCATAATACAGGTTATCATGCTTATTGCTAAATAACACACCTGCCTGATAATATGGACCGATATGGTATTTGGCATTTGTTTTTAGTCATTGCAGCTTAAGGTGGCAATACCAGTTATTGAGTGTAAGGGGGAAATTACTTTGTTAAACAGGGGAATTAGGTGTTGCGTAACTTGGTTAATTAAATAAATAAAATAAGTATCTTTTTTTTGTGTTATTTGTAAACTCATGTGCCCTTTATCTAATATTAGGTTTTGGCTGAAGATCTGATAACATTCAGTATCAAAAATATGCAAAAATAGAGAAAATCAGAAAGGGGGAAATACTTTTGTACGGCACTGTATATATACACTGAGTGTATAAAACATCAAGAACAACTTCCTAATACTGAGTTGCAAACTCCCCTTTTTCCCTCAGAACAGCCTCAATTCGTTGGGGCAAGGACTCGATCTATAGGGTGTCGTTAGCGTTCTACGGGGATGCTGGCCCATGTTGACTCCAATGCTTCCCACAGTTGTTTTAAATTGGCCAGATATCACTATATGAGGTGGATCATTCTTGATACACACAGGAAATTATTGAGTGTGAAAAACCAAGGGGTTTAGTGGTGATATTCTAAACTGTTAGGTAGACCAACAGTTTAAAGTAATATTGAAAAATATTGTTACTTGAGTTGTGATTGCGGTATATTGGCCAAATGATCAGGAAAGTTTTTGGTATATTTTCCCTCCAACATTCAACAGAAACAACCATATTACAGCTATTTGTTTAAAATGCCTTAGTAAGTTACATAGTTTGTTACTACTGTTCTCTACTTCTTCCCTTTTTTTTTCTGGTCTCAACACGTTTTCGCCCACTCATCACCGCTCTGTTTCCACAGTCATGAGACCTAGTGTCCTTCCACCATTGTCACGGTTTTAGTGGAAAAGAATGGCCTTCAGGCCAAAGATGGTGGGTAAATGAAAGTTGTTCAATCAGGCCATTTACCATTGTCTGCTGAAGGGGAGGAGGGGGGGGGACACCAATGCGAAAGCAGTCTACATCGTCCTTGACTTCCATTGAAACAGAACCATTGAAGAAGTGAACATCTTGCTTCCTCTTCCGTCTCTGTTTGGGTCTCCAGAATGCTGAGTCACAATGACAAGGCAGAAATACAGCCAGAGCAGAGCCTGAGTCGGTCCATACTGTAGTACAACCAACAGGAGGTTATGACAGGAGAAAGAGTGGGAAGAAGGGAGAGAAATAGGAATAGAGGGGGAGGGGGAAAGAGTACAGACTAAAAACGCTGTGTCACCCTTCAGAAGAAGAACTTCAAGAGAAAGAGTTCTGTAACTGTTAATAATTTACAGTATTGCTATCACTTCTGTTTATAACTTTAACTTAAGAACATTCTTAGTGTCACAACTTCTGCCGAAGTCATTGCCTATCCTTGTTCGGGAGGTGCTCGGTGTTCGACATCACCGGTCTTCGGACGTCACCGGACATTTATTAAAAGACTCCATTTACACTTCATTTTGACTCTCCTGCACCTGACTTCCCTGCCACCTATACACACGACGCTGACACTTAGTTAGTACGATTACTTTGTAATGCTAAGAGTTGGATAAAAATGTACAGGTTGGGTACCTGGAGGAAAGTAGGGGAGGGTCATGCTTTTTCAATTTCAGTCAAGGGGAGGATTTACTATTTTTTAAATCTCGTCCAGGGGAGGGTCATATAATTTGAAATGTATGAAATTTCAATATTTCTCAGTGTTTTAGAATTAGCTGCTTATTAGGCTATATATCTATGCCCGATTCCACCTGATTCTCTGCTGGGCGTGAAATATGAAGTGTGCCTATAGGCTATTTAGTGTGGTCTCAGTCAAATTATGCATAGCCTACAGGCTACAGGCTACGAAGTGCATCCTCAGAGAAGCACAGAGCAAATATTTCTAAGATAGCTGCTGGGATAGCGTAAATACAACTAGACAGCATTACACACTGCAACGGATTTTCCAACCCTGAGGCCTGAACTGCCCTTGCTGATCAAACCCTTTTATTTTGCTGCCTAACCAATGCTGTGCTGTGTCGGCCTACAGTGGCAGTTCAGGAGGAGAGTCAAAGAATTCCTCCGAAAATTATTTCTGAACAGGCCTCATCCAAAAAATTGTAACAGCCGGCTGTGGTGGAAGAAGAGGACCAAAGCGCAGCGTGGTAAGTGTTCATCTTCGTTTTTAATAAGAATAGTGAACACTGAAACAAAAACAATAAACCGACAAACGAACAGTCCTGAACGGTGAAATAAAACAAAGAACAGAAAATAATCACCCACAACTCAAAAGTGAAACCAGGCTACATAAGTATGGTTCTCAATCAGGGACAACGATTGACAGCTGCCTCTGATTGAGAACCATACCAGGCCAAACACAGAAATCCCAAATTATAGAAAAAGGAACATAGACTACCCACCCCAACTCACACCCTGACCATACTAAAACAAAGACAAAAACAAAGGAACTAAGGTCAGAACGTGACAAAATTGCAATATCTTGCGAGTAGACTAGCCTATAGCCTATGTTCTGTTCAGTTTGAGAACAGTGTTTCTTGCCCATGATGCATTTATCTGAGTCATTGACATCCCAATAAGCCAGATTTTAGTTACTTACATTGTGGTGCTGAAACTTGAAGCAGCAGTCGCGGCACAATCAATTGGAAATGGACAGCTGATAGTGCAGAAAATTGGCAAATAATAGTAGGAATAATTCATTTAAACCGTCTTCATTTAATTAGACTTTACTAACAACAAGTGTCACGCCTTGGTCGAAGTATTTTGTATTTATCTTCATGTATTGGGTCAGGCCAGGGTGTGGCATGGGTTTTTGTATGTGGTGTGTATATATTGGGATTGTAGCTAGTGGGGTGATCTAGCAAAGTCTATGGCTGTCTGGAGTGGTTCTCAATCAGAGGCAGGTGTTTATCGTTGTCTCTGATTGGGAACCATATTTAGGCAGCCATATTCTTTGAGTTTGTCGTGGGTGATTGTCCTTGTAACTGTCTAGTGTTAGTTTGCACCAGTTTAGGCTGTTTTGGTTTTCACATTACGTTTATTGTTTTTGTATTGATTCGTGTTTACTTTGTTTTTATTAAACATGAATCTCAATAGCCACGCCGCATTTTGGTCCGACTCTCTTTGCCATACAGAAAACCGTGACAGAATCACCCACCACAAACGGACCAAGCAGCGTGTCAACAGGCAGGAGCCACAGGAGAGGCAGCAGCAGCAGCTGCAGTGGGAGAGGCTGGACTACCTGGAGAAATGGACATGGGAGGACGAACTGGATGGTAAAAGACCCTGGGCTCAGCCTGGAGAATATCGCCGCCCCAAGGAAGAACTGGAGGCGGCGAAATCTGAGAGGCGCAGGTATGAGGAAGCAGCACGGCAAAGCGGATGGAAGCCCGAGAGTCAGCCCCAAAAATTTCTTGAGGGGGGGGCTCACAGGGAGCATGGCGACGCTAGGTAGGAGACCTACGCCAACTTCCTGTGCTTACCGGGGGGCTAGAGAGACCGGCCAGGCACTGTGTTATGCAGTGATGCGCACAGTGTCCCCAGTGCGGGTGCATAGCCCGGTGTGGTATATTCCAGCTCCGCGTATCGGCCGGGCTAGATTGAGCGTCGAGCCAAATGCCATGAAGCCGGCTCTACGCATCTGGTCCCCAGTGCGTCTCCTTGGGCCGGCTTACATGGCACCAGCCTTGCGCTCGGTGTCTCCGGTTCGCCTGCATAGCCCAGTGCGGGCTATTCCACCTCGCCGCACTGGCAGGGCGACCGAGAGCATTCAACCAGGTAAGGTTGGGCAGGCTCGGTGCTTAAGAGCTCCAGTGCGCCTGCACGGTCCGGTCTATCCAGTACCACCTCCACACCCCAGCCCTCCGGTAGCAGCTCCCCGCACCAGGCTTCCTGTGCGTGTTCTCGGTCTAGTACCACCAGTGCCAGCACCACGCATCAGGCCTACAGTGCGCCTCGCCTCTCCAGCGCTGCCAGCCTGCATGGAGCAGTCAGAGCTGTCAGTCTGCATGAAGCAGCCAGAGCTGTCAGTCTGCATGGAGCAGCCAGAGCTGTCAGTCTGCATGGAGCAGCCAGAGCTGTCAGTCTGCATGGAGCAGCCAGAGCTGTCAGTCTGCAAGGAGCAGCCAGAGCTGTCAGTCTGCAAGGAGCAGCCAGAGCTGTCAGTCTGCAAGGAGCAGCCAGAGCTGTCAGTCTGCATGGAGCAGCCAGAGCTGTCAGTCTGCATGGAGCAGCCAGAGCTGTCAGTCTGCATGGAGCAGCCAGAGCTGTCAGTCTGCATGGAGCAGCCAGAGCTGTCAGTCTGCATGGAGCAGCCAGAGCTGTCAGTCTGCATGGAGCAGCCAGAGCTGTCAGTCTGCATGAAGCAGCCAGAGATGTCAGTCTGCATGAAGCAGCCAGAGATGTCAGTCTGCACGGAGCTGTCAGTCTACAAGGAGCTGTCAGTCTGCAAGGAGCTGTCAGTCTGCAAGGAGCTGTCAGTCTGCAAGGAGCTGTCAGTCTGCAAGGAGCTGCCAGTCTGCAAGGAGCTGCCAGTCTGCACGGAGCCGCCAGAGCTGCCAGTCTGTAAGAAGCCGCCAGAGCTGTCAGCCTACATAGAGCAGCCAGAGCCGCTAGTCCAGAGCCAGATCCGCCAGTCTGCCAGATCTGCCAGTCAGCCAGACTCTTCCAGACCGCCAGTCAGCCAGACTCTTCCAGATCCGCCAGTCAGCCAGACTCTTCCAGATCCGCCAGTCAGCCAGACTCTTCCAGATCCGCCAGTCAGCCAGACTCTTCCAGATCCGCCAGTCAGCCAGACTCTTCCAGATCCCGCCAGTCAGCCAGACTCTTCCAGATCCGCCAGATCAGTCAGCCAGACTCTTCCAGATCCGCCAGTCAGCCAGACTCTTCCAGAGCCAGACTCTTCCAGATCCGCCAGTCAGCCAGACCAGACTTCCTTCCAGCCAGACTCTTCCAGTCAGCCAGACTCTTCCAGATCCGCCAGCCAGTCAGCCAGACTCTTCCAGATCCGCCAGTCAACCAGACTCTTCCAGATCCGACTCTTCCAGTCAACCAGACTCTTCCAGATCCGCCAGTCAACCAGACTCTTCCAGATCCGCCAGTCAGCCAGACTCTTCCAGATCCAGATCCGCCAGTCAGCCAGACTCTTCCAGATCTGCCAGTCAGCCAGACTCTTCCAGAGACTCTTCCAGATCTGCCAGTCAACCAGACTCTTCCAGATCTGCCAGTCAACCAGACTCTTCCAGATCTGCCAGTCAGCCGGGATCTGCCAGAACTGCCAGTCGGCCAGGATCTGCTAGTCGGCCAGGATCCGACAGTCAGCCAGGATCCGCCAGATCCGCCAGTCAGCCAGGATCTGCCAGTCAGCCAGGATCTGCTGAAACCACCAGCCAGCCAGGATCTGGTAGATCTATCTACCTGCCTGAGCTTCCTCTCACTCCCGAGCTTCCTCTCACTCCCGAGCTTCCTCTCACTCCCGAGCTTCCCCTCAGTCCAGTGGGGTTCTGGGTGAGGACTACTAGGCCATGGTCGGCGGCGAGGGTGGACTATCCAGGGACGCGAGGAGAGGGGACTAAGACATTGACTGAGTGGGGTCCACGTCCCGCGCCGGAGCCGCCACCATGGACAGACGCCCACCCGGACCCTCCCTATTGTTTTGAGGTGCGTTCGGGAGTCCGCACCTTAGGGGGGAGGTTCTGTCACGCCCTGGTCGAAGTATTTTGTATTTATCTTCATATATTGGGTCAGGCCAGGGTGTGGCATGGGTTTTTGTATGTGGTGTGTATATATTGGGATTGTAGCTAGTGGGGTGATCTAGCAAAGTCTATGGCTGTCTAGAGTGTTTCTCAATCAGAGGCAGGTGTTTATCGTTGTCTCTGATTGGGAACCATATTTAGGCAGCCATATTCTTTGAGTTTGTCGTGGGTGATTGTCCTTGTAACTGTCTAGTGTTAGTTTGCACCAGTTTAGGCTGTTTCGGTTTTCACATTACGTTTATTGTTTTTGTATTGATTCGTGTTTACTTTGTTTTTATTAAACATGAATCTCAATAGCCAAGCCGCATTTTAGTCCGACTCTCTTTGCCATACAGAAAACCGTGACAAAGAGTGCGTTGTGTTGGAGCCTATTTCTTCCTATTTAAGAAACAAGAGGTAGCTCTACCTGTTTGACAGACATAATTAGGCTCAGTCAGAACAGTAGGATAAGTTATGAGGGGGGAAAGGACCCAATTATTAGCGGAAGGGACATGGGCTACTAACAGCTTACTACACAACATACACTTGGTATTAACTTCTTAGCTACAGTATGCATGTCTTCCTGGCATATTACATATTACATACATAATTTATGCCTTTCTGGACTCACCTGTTTGTGATGTGCTCACATGAGGCGGTCCTTCCTGGGCAAAATGTGTCAACAAACTGTCATCAAATTCTGTCATTCTCTGGATTGGTGGTGCTTTCAACAGAACTGAAAAATCGACAAAATAAGGTTGAATCATGAAGTCAGTGATCTTCAGGTTGGTATCAAGATATGGGTGGCCTGTGAAGCACAATCCAGCTACACTTGGAAGATGCAAGTCTACACAGGGAAGCCGACCGGTGGGGGCCCAGAGAAGAACCAGGTGATGGGGGTTGTGCTTGGTGTGACAGATGAACTAAGGTGGCACAATGTCACGTGTGACAATTTCCTCACCTCTTATGAACTCAGGCAGCAGCTCATGAAGAGGAAGATCACCGTTGTTGGCACAATTAGAAAGAACAAGCCTGAGCTCCACCATCTATCCTTGCAATAAGGGGGAGAGAGGCCTTCTCATCAAAGGTTGCCTTCACCCCCACTACCACTCTAAGAATGTGGTCCTCCTGAGCACACTGCCAAAAAAGGCTGAGATCAGTGATCGTGAGGACAGGAAGCCAGCCATCATCCTGGACTACAATCACAACAAAAGAGGCAGGACAACCTGGGCAAGGTGATTGGAACTTACAGCTGCAAGAGGATGACTGCCTGCTGCCCCCTGGTCATTTTTTGCCCCCTGGTCATTTTCCATAACATCATTGATGTGTACTCATACATTGCCTTTGTAATACAGGACAAGATGAACCCTACCTGGAAGCCTGATAAGCGGAACAAGAGGAGGGTGTTCTTGGAGCAGCTGGGAAAGGCACTTGTAACCCAGACAATCAAAGAAGGGAGTGGCTCCCCCGCACAGCAGACTCTGCAGAGCTTGTGACAGCTGTTCAGGGGGCTGAATCTTGTACTGATCCACCTGAGGCTGCACCTGGGCCAGGCAAGAGGAGGAGATGCCAATTCTGCCCCCAAGGAAGGACTGTAAAACAAATAGTATGTGCTGATTAAATTCAGTCTTTCTGCTGTGTGAAGAGGGAATACCCAGATATTCACAAAGTTTGTGACACATGACAGGTTGTTACTTTGGCAGTGATTACAGCCTCAAGTCTTATTGGGTGTGACGCTACAAGCTTTGCACAGCTGTATTTGGGGTGTTTCTAGAAATCTTCTCTGCAGATCCTCTCAAGCTCTGTCAGGTTGGATGGGGAACGTCACTGCACAGCTATTTTCAGGTCTCCAGAGATGTTAGATCGGGTTCGGGTCTGGGCTCTGGCTTGGCCACTCAAGGATATTCAGATACTTGTCCCGAAGCCACTCATGCGTTGTCTTGGCTGTGTGCTTAGGGTCGTTGTCCTGTTGGAAGGTGAACCTTCGCCCTAGTCTGAGGTCCTGAGTGCTCTGTAGCAGG
>NC_056437.1:65709716-65794958 GCF_018296145.1 Oncorhynchus tshawytscha | reverse complement strand
GGAACAATAAATAGAGCGAACAAGACTCGTTCCAGTTCAAAAGTCTAAGAAGACGCATGAAGAAGTTCTTGCTTCAACAGTGATTGAACGGAACTCCTCTGTCTTCGTCCCGCATTAAAGAAGATTCCGGATTGATAACATAACACTTACTTGAACTATAATAGCAAGATAGTCGAATAAACCCTTTTTTTTTTTTTTGTACCGTTCATTTAGATATAAAATAATCTGCCAAAATGGAGTCTCAGATCCGCCAGAACTATCACCACGATTGCGAAGCTGCCATCAACCGGATGATCAATTTGGAGATGTTTGCCTCCTACACCTACACTTCAATGGTAAGGAGTCTACCAAGATGACCGATTTGTTGATCTACCTGTTTATTATTATGCCTGCGCCTAAACTCCACTTTTCACCTGACTTTTCTGTAGCCAATAACCTCAACTCCGTTAAGTACACATTTGAGTTATACTTGGCTTGGCTATTAATTGCCTCCAGGTAGGTATAACATCCAAATGAAGCCTGGAATCTATCCTACCTTGGACAGAGCGTGTAACAACTCCTTGACAGGTTCATTCTCAGGTTACCAAGTAGATTACAGACTAGGTTTATTCATGCCTATATCATCAAGCTTAGTTGCCACAACATGAACAGAATGCCGAGTCATGTTTGATTTTTTTTCTTCTAACTACAATGTTTTATGTTTATCCACCCAGGCTTTCTATTTCTCCCGTGACGATGTGGCTCTGCCTGACTTCGCATTTCTTCAAGGAGAACAGCGACGAGGAGCGGGAGAACGTGGAGAAGCTACTCTCCTTCCAGAACAAGAGGTGGACGCATTTTACTCCAGGACATCAAGGTGAGCCCTTGAGCATAGGAAACACATTTGAGATTGTGGACTGGTAGAAAATGTTTTTACTCCATGGAGGAAAGTGTCTCCAGCGTTAAGCTGATCTAGAGAACCTGTAGTCCTGAACATACTGCCTCTAACCACTGAACTGAGTGTGAGAAGTAACACTGTTCACTTTATCCTGACCTTAATGTCTGCTAGTAGTCCGTAACCCTCCTGTGTTCACTCTGTCCTGTGTAGAAGCCAGAACGTGATGAGTGGAGCAATGGGCTGGAGGCCATGCAGTGTGCTCTACAGCTGGAGAAGAATGTGAACCAGGCCCTGCTGGACCTGCACAAAATTGCCTCTGACAAGGTTGACCCCCATGTAAGTTATGGTGAAATCACATAGAATACAGGTACTGTCCCAGGAGATGATAACTAATGACACAGGATTGTGTGACCTGCTGCATTGCAAGTACACAATAGTCCAGATGCATACTATGCACACAATGCAGCTAAAGCATAAGGGGCGGCAGGTTGCCTAGCGGTTAGAGCGTTGGTCCAGTAACCAGAAGGTTGCTGGCTCAAATCCTCTAGCTGACAAGCTAAAAATCTGTTCTGCCCCTGAACAAGTTAGTTAACCCACTGTTCCACGTTAGGATTTTCTTGTAAATTTGTTTTTAACTGACTTGCCTAGTTATATCTTCCCTTATGCCATTACCACCAGGCTCTTGTGTGTTACTGTATCTACAATAGTCTGACTCATTCTCTTGTCTGACCTGTGTTTTCCCTCTTTAGCTGTGTGACTTCCTGGAGACCCATTACCTGAATGAGCAGGTGGAGGCCATTAAGAAGCTGGGAGACCACATCACCAACCTCACCAAGATGGATGCTGTCAAAAACAAGATGGCAGAGTACCTGTTTGACAAGCACACCCTGGGAGGCCAGAGCTAAACCACTTCCATCCCCAGGCTACGGCCTCCAGCCTCAGACCAGGACTCCTGGCTACTCTGATAGATCCTCCTGGCTTTGCATTTACAGGGAGGGGAGTGTTAAACTGGTTCATTGCAACACTGCTGTGACATTGATGTTTCTGTTGACAACACTACTGTATATTGGATGCAAGGCTTCTTTTAAAACAATTTTAAAAAATATCACTGAAGTTCGTTGTTTTCTAAGTGTTGACCTGTAGTAATGGATGTTGGAACAGTCTATTCAGGTTCTTTGCTCTTTTACTGAGCATCTTCAAACCAGTGATAAATACTGACAATTGTATTCCTACTAGTGGCTGACGGTCATAACAATATAAGTCAAACACGAGTTTTATAAAGGATGTTACCAATGACCAGAGGTTGTCCTTTACTGTATCTTGTAATAGTGCCATGTCAACTCTAGCTCCATAGGAGTTAAATGGTTTAATACAGTTGATGTAGACCTTTACTCTGCGCATCACAAGTTTATTAGACAGCCTAGAGGTCAATCAAAACCGTGAGCCAGTTGTTATGGCACATTTCTCTAGTGATGGGAAGTTCGGCTCTTACCGACAACTTCACTCAATGTGTTTATTTCAGTTGGTTATCTCCAATAGTTCCCCTACAGCAAATTATGAACTGAATACTCAAAATAGTAATGATTCTACAAGCCTCTAGTTCACCATAAGGGTCTCATTGGAGCTGTCATATGGTTGCAACGCTACTGTTACTTTACTGAACACTCATTTTGGTAAATAACAGGCAAGTTAAATTAACACTTGAATGGAAAAGAATATTGATTTTAATATATTGATAAAGTAAATTTGTTTCTGGTGGGCAGACCATTTGGTTAAAGGGGAAAATAGGCTAATGGGAACTGTCTAACCAGCAATTGCATTTTCACTAACTCGACTTTTCTCTTTGTGCAACAAAGTATTGACATGGTAAAATTGAGTACGTTTGTATGGTATTCACTTGGTTTATATTTAGGGTAAAGTTTCGCAACTTTGTCAGTATTTGAAAATATATGTTACACAAAGCCACACAGGGCAAGAGATGTAATCTGATGTACCCAAAAAAAGGCAGCTAGATGGCATCTGATTAAATTGCATATTCCTTAATTTACCAATATTGTTTATGGATCCCTATTAGCTGTTGTCAAGGCAGCATTTACTCTTCATGGGGTCCGGCAAATTAAAGGCAGTTCTATACAATAAAACAAACCTTATATTACTAAATAGATTTCACAAAACATTAAGGGTTCCCACTCAGGCCACTACTCTACTACCACGTATCTACAACACAAAACCCATGTGTGTGTGTATATGTTGTGTTATGGTTTTAAATATGATTTTACTGCTTGCATGAGTTACTTGATGTGGAATAGTAGCCATGTCATGGCTCTCTGTAGTTCTGTGCACCTATAGTTTGTCCTGTACTTGGGTACTGTGAAGAGACCTGGTGGCATGTCTTGTGGGGTATGCACTGGTGTCTGAGTTGTGTGGTCGTAGTTCAAACTGACAGCTGGGTGCATTCAACACGTCAGTACTTCTCACAAATGCAAGTAGTGATGAAGTCAATCTCTCTATTCTGAGCCATGAGAGATTGACATTCATAATATTGTTAGCTCTCTGTGTACATTTAAGGGTGAGCTGTGCAGGCCAGTTCTGGGCCAATTGTAATTTTCTTAAGTCCTTTTTTGTGGCACCCGACCACATGACTGGACAGTAGTCCAAGTGCGACAAAACAAGGGCCTGTAGAACCTACCTTGTTGATAGAGTTGTTAAGAAGGCAAAGCAGTGCTTTATAAATTGATAGATCCATCCCCATCTTAGCTAGTGTTGTATCAATATGTTTTTGCCATGTCAGAAGTTTATTCTCAACTTGTTACATTTCCACATTATACATTACAAGATTTAGTTGAGGTTCAGGGTTTAGTGTTTTAATTTTAATTTTATGTCCCAAATACAATGCCTTTACTTTTTGAAATGTATGTATTTAGGACTAACTTATTTCTTGCCACCCATTCTGAAAATGATTGCAGTTCTTAAGTGTTGCAGTGATTTCACCTACTGTGGTAGCTGATGTGCATAGTGTTGAGTCATCAGCATACATAGACACATCACTCGGCACCAGTGGCAAGTCATTAGTAAAGATTTAAAAAGTAAGGGGCCTAGACAGCTGCTCTGGGGAATGCCTGACTCTTCCTAGATTATGTTGGAGAGGATTCCATTAAAGAACACCCTCTGTGTTCTGTTAGACAGGTAACTCTCGATCCACAATATAGCAGGGGATGTAAAGCCATAACACGTTTTCTCCAGCAGCAGATTATGATCAATATTGTCAAAAGCTGCAGAGAAGTGCTTTGTTTATTTTTAATCTTTATTCAACTATGCTAAGTCGGTTAAGAACAAATTCTTTTTTACAATGACGGCTTACCAAAAGGCAAAAGGCCTTTCACAACACTACATAAAGAGAGACCTAAGACAACAACATAGCATGGTAGGCAGTAACAGGTCCGTTGTAACAGATAGGCCTACATTATTCAGTGTATATACATCCTTGGCTGAGTACCAGTGGAAAGTTTGGGACAGTCAAGTCAGCATTAGTCTATGTTGCTAGCAACAAGATAATGTTTTGAGTTTATGATCTAGCTCACTGGTTCTCAAACCTAGTCCTGGGGACCCAAACGGGTGCACATTTTTGTTTTTGCCTAGCACTACACAGCTGATTCAAATGATCATCAAAAGGCTTTGATTTGAATCAGCTGTGTAGTGCTTAGGAAAAAAACTAAAATGTGCACCCCTTTGGGTCCCTGGGACCAGGATAGAAAACCACTGATCTAGCTAATGATTAGCACACTGGGGTAAATGTAGATGGACAACCCCATGCAACCCCATAATATAGGTTATCATGCTTATTGCTAAATAACATACCTGCCTGATAATATGGACCGATATGGTATTTGGCATTTGTTTTTAGTCATTGCAGCTTAAGGTGGCAATACCAGTTATTGAGTGTAAGGGGGAAATTACTTTGTCACACAGGGGAATTAGGTGTTGCGTAACTTGGTTAATTAAATAAATAAAATAAGTATCTTTTTTTTGTAAACTCATGTTCCCTTTATCTAATATTAGGTTTTGGATGAAGATCTGATAACATTCAGTATCAAAAATATGCAAAAATAGAGAAAATCAGAAAGGGGGAAATACTTTTGTACTGTACTGTATATATACATTGAGTGTATAAAACATTAAGAACAACTTCCTAATATTGAGTTGCAAACTCCCCTTTTTCCCTCAGAACAGCCTCAATTCGTTGGGGCAAGGACTCGATCTACAGGGTGTCGACAGCGTTCTACAGGGATGCTGGTTCATGTTGACTCCAATGCTTCCCACAGTTGTGTTAAATTGGCCAGATATCACTATATGAGGCGGATAATTCTTAATACACACAGGAAACTATTGAGTGTGAATAACTAAGGGGTTTGGTGGTGATTTTCTATACTGTTAGGTAGACCAACAGTTTAAAGTAATATTGAAAAATATTGTTACTTGAGTTGTGATTGGGGCATATCGGCCAAATGATCAGGAAAGTTGTTGGTGTATTTCCCCTCCAACATTCATCAGAAACAACCATATTACAGCTATTTGTTTAAAATGCCTTAGTAAGTTACATAGTATGTTACTACTCTTCTCTACTTCTTCCCTTTTTTTCCTGGTCTCAACACGTTTTTGCCCACTCATCACCGCCCAAGTCTGTTTCCATGGTCATGAGACCTAGTCTCCTTCCACCATTGTCACGGTGGGTAAAGATGGTGGGTAAATGAAGGTTGTTCAATCAGGCCGTTTACCATTGTCTGCTGAAGGGGGAGGGTCTCCATAAACACCCATGCGATAGCGGTCTGCTTAGTCCTTGACTTCCATTGAAACAGAACCATTGAGGGAGTGAACATCTAGCTTCCTCTTCCATCTCTGTTTGGGTCTCCAGAATGCTGAGTAACAATGGCAAGGCAGAAATTCAGCCAGGGCAGAGCCTGAGTCAGTCCAAACTGTAGTACAACCAACGGGAGGTTATGACAGGAGAAAGAGTGGGAAGGAGGGAGACAAATAGGAATAGAGGGGGAGGGGAAAAGAGTACAGACCAAAAACGCTGTGTCACCTGTCGTGGAAATTTCCTCTATTTACCAAATCATGGGAGCAAACCACACACACAAGTCAGAGTTAGTTATCAAAGTCCATCTTTAATTATATCAGCTCTATCACAATCCGGTGACTCTCAGGTAATTCAGTGTCTCTCAATGAATTCTCTGAGAGCCCCTTCCACATTGCAATAGCCTTTTGACTTTCAACAGTTCAGTATCTCTAATGAAAAGTTGAGATTCCCCACACAATGGCAAAATGGGATCCTTTATAGCAAAGATCACACATAGTCAGACAGCATAGACATAATAAATCGTTCAGCTTTGTCTCCTTACTCAAACCCCAGAACCATAAACCAACCCTCCATATCAACAGGCATATATCAAATTGTCCTTTAGATACAACCAATTCTAAATACAACCAATCCTGGACAAGCTCACGGAGACACACTGAACTGGCACACAGACATTGTGGAGTCAAGAGATATGTTTACACATGATGATACTTTGACCTCTCCCCTCTCTGCGGCCCCTGCAACTTAGTCTTGACATAGAACAGATAACTGCAACCTCGCCACAGTATTATACAAAAATACCATTCTGATGAGAAGTAACTTACACACATTTGATGAATATAAAACATCTTACCAACAAATTCTGAATCTTTCACGACACACCCTTCACAAGAGTTCTGTAACGGTTAATCATTTATAGTATTACTATCACTTCTGTTTATAACTTTAACTTAAGAACATTCTTAGTTAGTACGATTAATTTGTAATGCTAAGAGATGGATAAAACTGTACAGGGTGGGTACCTGGAGGAATGTAGGGGAGGGTCATGCTTTTTCAATTTCAGTCAAGGGGAGGGTTTACTATTTTTTAAATCTAGTCCAGGGGAGGGTCATGTAATTTGAAATGTATGAAATTACAATATTTCTCAGTGTTTAAGAATTAGTTGCTTATTAGGTAACATATCGATGCCCGATTTCACCTGATTCTCTGCTAGGCGTGAAATGTGACATGTGCCAATAGGCTATTTAGCATGGTCTCAATCAAATGATTCATAACCTATAGGCTACAGGCTACGAAGTGCATGCTCAGAGAAGCACAGAGCAAAGTTATATTTCTAAGATAGCTGCTGGGATAGCGTAAATAAAACTAGCCTGAATTACACACTGCAACGGATATTCCAACCATGAGACCTGCTCTGCCCTTGCTGATCAAAACCTTTTCTTTTGCTGCCTAAGCGATGCTGTGCTGTGTAGGCCTACAGTGGCAGTTCAGGAGGAGAGTCAAAAAATATCTTGCGCCTAGACTAGCCTATAGCCTATGTTCTGTTCAGTTTGAGAAGGAGAGCATTTGAGGGCCGGAGGTCAACTTTGATAGCTTGCTACTACTATAATTGTTTTGAAGAAAAACAATATGTTTCTTTCCCATGATGTATTTATCCAAGTTATTGACATCACAACAAGCCAGATTTGAGTTACTTACATTGTGGTGCTGAAACTTGAAACAGCAGTCATGGCACAATCAATTGGAAATGGACAGCTGATAGTGCTGAAAATAGGCATAAAAGAGTATGAAGAATTCATTTAAACCGTCTTCATTTAATTATACTTTACTAACAACAAGAGGGCTTTGCGTTGGAGCCTATTTCTTCCTATTTAAGAAACAAGCGGTAGCTCTACCTTTTTGACAGACATAATTAGGCTATAGGCTGCTATATCCATAGATTTGTCGTTCAATTCCTCCAACCACCATGCACTCTTTAAATAGCCTCCCTCCATGTCAGTGAAGGGCTGTTAAGTTAAAACCAGTACTGGAATTCAGGGGGTATGAGAGGGTATGCCATAGGCCTACCTTTTATTGAAGACAATTTCA
Source organism: Oncorhynchus tshawytscha (assembly GCF_018296145.1). Classification (NCBI taxonomy): domain Eukaryota; kingdom Metazoa; phylum Chordata; class Actinopteri; order Salmoniformes; family Salmonidae; genus Oncorhynchus; species Oncorhynchus tshawytscha. Next base: position 65,787,135 of record NC_056437.1, on the reverse strand, counting down.
AAAAGCAAATGCCAACTTAAGCAAATGCCTACCTAAGATTTTGAATAAAATAAAACAGATCCGATTACATACAGTGATCTATACCAGCACTTTGGTCCGTTATGCTTTTTGCAAAAAACAAGCTGAATATACCCTGGAAAGACATGACTGCAAAGGGAATATCATCGTTTAGTTTCTTTGACATTCAGTCTGAGCTATAATCTTCTATAGCGGAGAAGGCAAAAAATGTTATTTATTTGGGAAGGGGGGTGTCTCCAGAATATAGGACCAGTCAAAAGTTTGGACACACCTATTCATTCAAGGGGTTTTCTATGTTTTACAATGTGAATAATAGTGAAGAGATCAAAACTATGAAATAACACATATGGAAACTAAAAGATTGTGGGAGATGTTCTGTTAGGGCTCCCAAGTGGCACTGGGGTCTGAGGCACTGCATCTCAGTGCAAGAGGTGTCACTACAGTCCCTGGATCAAATCCAAACTGTATTACATCCAGCTGTGAATGGGATTCCCATAGGGTGCTGCACAATTGGCAGTGTTGTCTGGGGTAGGTGTCATTGTAAATAAGAATTTGTTCTTAACTGACTTGCCTAGTTAAATAAATAAAGCACCTCTCTGCAGCTTTTGACATTATTGATCACAATCTGCTGCTGGAAAAAGCGTAAGTGTTATGGCTTTACATCCCCAAATATATTGTGGATCTAGAGTTACCTGTCTAACAGAACACAGAGGGTGTTCTTTAATGGAATCCTCTCCAACATAATCTAGGTAGTCAGGCATTCCCCAGAGCAGCTTTCTAGGACCCTTACTTTTTCAATCTTTACTAATGACTTGCCACTGGCGCTGAGTTATGCCTGTGTGTCTATGTATGCTGATGACTCAACACTATACACATCAGCTACCACAGCAGGTGATATAACTGCAACACTTAAGAGCTGCAGTCAGTTTCAGAATGGGTGGCATGAAATAAGTTAGTCCTAAATTCATTCATTTCAAAAACTAAAGGCATTGTATTTGGGACATAAAATTAAAACACTAAACCCTAAACCTCAACTAAATCTTGTAATGAATAATCTGGAAATGTAACAAGTTGAGACTAAACTTCTGTCATGGTCAAAACATATTCTTAGCTACTGATACAACAGTAGCTTAGATTGGGATAGGTCTGTCCATAATAAAGCAAAGCTCTGCCTTCTTAACAATGCTATCAACAAGGTAGTGTCATGACGTTGGCCTGGGGGTAGATTTATGACAGTCATAAATACCTCTTTCCCCCTTTTTCCTCTCTCTACCCTACTGATGTTACATTTGCAAACCCCTTGGTTAACATAGAGATTCTGGTAACATCAGAAGGTGGAGGGAAATTAGCTATATTCTGGTAATCCGACCAATTGAACATGGTGGTACTTAAGGAATATCATGTCAGTTCGGTTGTCATCTGAGACATTCTCATCAATGATAAGATGACAAATTCTACAGTGGAAAGTCTACACATCAGAGTTATCAGATTCACATGGAATTGTTGTTCAATTTAAATGTTTGAATATGAAAGTATTCGTAATGCGATGAAATGTGATTTTAGCTTCTAAAATGTGAGATTTGGGTTTTCATAAGGTAGGGCTCTGCTCAATCAGTGGCCCGCCCCTGTGAAGGGACATGGGCTATAAAACTTTTCAAACACACCGTCCTCTCCCTACCTATATAAAACCTTGACGACAATATAACCTCCTGTTCCGAGGATGTGAGGACGACGGTCCGATGTCAGAATGGTTCAGATAATAACTACAGAACGAAGCCAACATCATCGTGAGCTTTGGTTGTGAATGGTATGAACTTTGAACTCTTATTCACTACAGAATTGATACCTCCTAGCCGCTGAGTTAGCAACAGCAGATGCAAACGAGGTTTAGGAAGGAACAGACAGAGTATCCCGTCTATCACACAATGACGTCACTACAACATATCCCATTTACCAGCAGAGACATTCTTCAAAGGACAAAGGACTAGGTTGGGCAACACGGCCTTCCATCTACCACCAACCTACCGAAGCGCAGCTCAGAGTAAATATTTATTGCATTTTCTTTTTCCAAATGGGCGGTAATTTAGAATGCATAAGATACTGTATTTATGATAGCACAGCTTCTTCCTTTGTTACTCAGTCTTCCCACTCTTTCACTCAAACCCAGACCCTTTTCTTTTGTGGAACAAGCTGTCATATCTGTTCCGCCCGCTAGGGACGTTTTCCTTTATGACGTAATTTGTAATCGAGGTATAATTAATTCTTTGTGTATGTAATTCTGTGTGATTAGTTAGGTATTTAGTACATAAATAATTAAACCCAATTTTGGATTGCTGATTCAACTTGTTAGCCAGGGTTCGTGAAGATAACCAAGAATTTACAACTTTCAGATGAGACTGAATTAAGGTGACGATTAATATTGACTGCTATATTGATGTAAAATATTACTAGTTCTTTAAGAGTTTATTCGGAAGATAACAGCTCAAAAAATATTATTTTGTGGTGCCCCGACTCTCTAGTTAATTACATTTACATGATTAGCTCAATCCGGTAATATTAATTACGGAGAAATTATTTTATAGAATAGCATGTCATATCACTTAATATGGCATAGCCAAAGACACGACAGAAGGTTATTACAGGTCCTTGTTTTGTCGCACCTGGACTACTCTCCAGTCATGTGGTCAGGTACCAAAAAGGACTTAGGAAAATTACAATTGGCCAAGAACTGGGCAGCACGACTCACCCTTAAATGTACACAGAGAGCTTACATTAATATTATAAATGTCAATCTCTCATGGCTCAAAGTAGAGATTTACTTCATCACTACTTGTATTTGTGAGAATTATTGACATGTTGAATGCACCCAGCTGTCAGTTTAAACTACGAGCACACAACTCAGACACCAATGCATACTCCAAGACATGCCACCAGGCCTCTTTACAGTTCCCAAGTCCAGGACAGACTATGGGAGGTGCACAGTACTACAGAGAGCCATGACATGGCTGCTATTCCACATCAAGTAACTCATGCAAGCAGTAAAATAAGATTTAAAATTAGAAAATGTTGGTGGCAGTTGTGAAAAGAATATAGCAGCAATTATTGAAAATGCAATTGCTGATTAGGCTATTTTCCCCTTTAACCAGGTAGTCTATCCACTAGGAACTCATGTAACACATTAACAATGTCGATCAATATTTTTTCCAGTTCAAGTTCAAGTTAAGCTTGCCTGTCAATTACCAAATGACAGTCTTCAGTAAATTACCAGTAGCTCTGCAACCATATGACAGCTCCAATAAGCCCCTTATGGTGAACGAGAGGCTTGAAGACTCATTATTTGGAGCATAGTTCATAATTTGCTGTAGGGGAACAATTGGGCATTATCAACTGAAATAAACTAAATCAGTACAGATTTATTAGGTGTCAGTTAAAGCCGAACTTCCCATCACAGCTGGCTAACAGGTTTGATTGACCTCTAGGCTGTCTAATAAACTTGTGATGCAGAGTAAAGGTCCACAACTGTAGTTAACCATTTCAATCCTATGGAGCTTGAGTTGACAGTTGGTCCCTAAATTGACATGGCACTATTACAAGATACAGTATGACACCCTCTGTGGTCAGAGGTAACATCCTTTCTAAAACTCATGTTAAACTTCTCCTATTGTTATGACCCTCAGCCACTAGTAGGTCTACAATTGTCACTGGTATGAAGAAGCTCAGTAAAAGAGAAAAGCACCTGAATAGACTGATACAACATCTATTACTACAGGTCAACACTTAAAACCTTAAGTGATATTTTTTTAATTGTTTTACAAGAAGCCTTGCCTCAAATACAAGTAGTGTTGTCAACAGAAACATCTCAATACACCAGTTTAACACTCTCCCCTCCCTATAAATGCAAAGCCAGGAGTCCTGGTCTGAGGCTGGAGGCCGTAGCCTGGGGATGGAAGTGGTTTAGCTCTGGCCTCCCAGGGTGTGCTTGTCAAACAGGTACTCTGCCATCTTGTTTTTGACAGCATCCATCTTGGTGAGGTTGGTGATGTAGTCTCCCAGCTTCTTAATGGCCTCCACCTGCTCATTCAGGTAATGGGTCTCCAGGAAGTCACACAGCTAAAGAGGGAAAACACAGGTCAGACAACAGAATGAATACAGACCATTGTAGATACAGTAACACACAACAGCCTGGTGGTAATGGACTAAAGGAAGGTAATGAGGTGTCTGCAGTTTATTATTTAACTAGGCAAGTCAGTTAAGAATACCTCCTTATTTCCATCCTAATGTGGAACAGTGGGTCAAACTGCCTTGTTCAGGGGCGGAACATATTTTTACCTTCTCAGCTCCGGGATTCAAACCAGCAACCTTAGTTACTGGCCCACAGCTCTAACCACTAGACAACCTGCTGCACATTTTGCAAATGTATGCATTAACAGCATAGTGTGCATCTGTGGACTATTGTGTGCATGTTAAGCAGGTCACAATCATGTCATTAATTAGCAGAGATACAACATGATCATCTCCTGGGACAGTACCTGTATTCTATGTGATTTCACCATAACTTACATGGGGGTCAACCTTGTCAGAGGCAATCTTGTGCAGGTCCAGCAGGGCCTGGTTCACATTCTTCTCCAGCTGCAGAGCACACTGCATGGCCTCCAGCCCATTGCCCCACTCATCACGTTCTGGCTTCTAAACAGGACAGAGTGAACACAGAAATGTTAATGACTACTAGCAGATGTTAAAGTTTACAGTTACACCCCTTACACTTTCAGTTCAGTGGTTAGAGGCAGTATGTTCAGGACTCCAGGTTCTCTAGATCAACTTACTCCATGGAGGAGAGTGTGTACAAGTGGTAAAGACATTTATCAGTCTACAATCTAAATGTGTTTTTCGACGCTCAGGCGCTCACCTTGATGTCCTGGAGTAAAATGCGTCCACCTCTCTTGTTCTGGAAGGAGAGTAGCTTGTCGGCGTGCTCCCGCTCCTCGTCGCTGTTCTCCTTGAAGAAATGCGCGAAGCCACGCAGAGCCACATCGTCACGGGAGAAATAGAAAGCCTGGGGGGATAAACAAAACAGTGTGGTTAGAATAAAAAATAAAAATGTCAAACGTGACTGGGCGTTATGTTCTTGTTGTTGCAACTAAACTTGATGACAAAGGCATGAATCAAGCTAGTCTGTAGTCTACTTGGTAACCTGCCGATTAACCTGTCAAGGAGTTGTTAAGCGCTCTGTCCAAGATAGATTCCCGGCTTCATTTTTTAATTCTTTAAACTCAAATATGCACTTCACGGAATTAATTGGCTATTAATTATCTAGGCCAACAGAATAGAAAGGTGAAAAAGAGGCATTTAGGCCCAGGAACAATACAGGTAAAACAAAACGGTCACCTTGGTAAACTCCTTACCATTGAAGTGTAGGTGTAGGAGGCAAACATCTCCAAGTTTATCATCCGGTTGATAGCAGCTTCGCAATCGTGGTGATAGTTCTGGCGGATCTGAGACTCCATTTTGGCAGATTTCCTTTAATATCTAAATGAACGGTACAAAAATAGAGTTTCTTCGACTATTTTGCTATTACAGTTCAAGTAAGTGCTATGTCAACAACACAGAATGTTCTATGATGTGGGACGAAGGCAGAGGAGTTCCGTTCAATCACTGTTGAAGCAAGAACTTCTTTATGCGTCTTCTCAGACTTGTGAACTGGAAGCAGCCTTGTTCGCTCTATTTATTGTTCCAAACGGAATGCGTCAGTGAAATCCACCCTCACAGAGCGTAGTCAATCACATTTAGAATTTCAACAGGAACTAGGCGGGTCATTTAAAGACGAGCCCACTCATACACATGACCAGAAGCAAAGATTATTTGTTATATTGACAAGAGAGCCGAGTGACCACTCTATCAATGGAAATACATGTGCTCAACGAATGAAGACAGGCAAGATCAGGTGGGACCATTCTAGCCAACGAGAGGGCAGGTACGCGTGTGAACAACACGCACAACTAAACATATTTTTCTCAAAGTTTCCGGAATGCCACATGCATCCACATCTAAAGCAGTAGTATCAGCCAAAAGCAATGCCACAGTGCAGGTCTAACAACAGCGGTTATTGTTGAAAAATGTGTGTGTTTGTTATATCCTTAGAAGAAAATTGGAAGAATTGGAACATTCATTCTAATATTAGCCTAATTGAGAAATAGTCTGTGTCTATATTTGATTTAGGTTATATAAGGACTTGAACTTTGAGACACATGTCTGTAAACTTCTGTTTCATTCTCTAAGAGCACATGTTTCAATAACACATGAAGCTTAATTATTGACCTTTTCCAGAATGCAGTCAAAAGAAAAACCTTGCTGTATTTGAACCAGCTGTGTTCGAATACTCATACTAACCGCACTAACCATACTACATGTGATGTAAGTGGAGTATATAGTATGTTTACTGGTCATAGTATGGATATAGTTAGTATGCCAGATTAGCCAAAATATGAACTTTTCAAGCAGTGGACATTATTTCCGTGCTTTCAGGGCCCATAATGCAATTCTTCAGAAAACAGGCGTGGCCTCATAACATTTTAAGAAAATGGCAGAAAATATGGTGCCGAAGTGAGACGAGAGCGGATACAATTTCAGTGCTATAACTAATTATGACAAAATTTTAGCGATGTAATGAATTTTCAAATAAGTTACGTTACAATATCTTTGCTATGCTATCCTTACGAAACGCGTAGCATATCATTGCAGCAGTATGTACCGTTATGTTAGCTAGCTACCAAACACAAATTTAGTTGGCTATTAATACATCAGGCTTAGCTAGTCATTGTGCGTTCTCAATGAACATTGTTAATTCACTCTGGCTATCGACTCCGATTTCAGAGCACTCTCATCTGAGTGTGCCAAAGAACAGATTAATTGATTAATTTTACAACCGTAACACCTGTTGAATATAACCGGTATCAGTAAACATCTGCAAAAAAAGCATAATTAAATTGTTGCCAGCAACACAGTTACAGTCACCAATGCTCTGGATAACATGAAAACAGCATAACCAGCTTTGCTAGGGCGAGTAAAATGGTCAGAGTGAGGTGTTCTCTCATTTGTGTCTGGAAGTAGCTAGCAAACTAGCCAAAGATAGCCAGTTAGCTTGGGTGCTTAATTGCCGTTGTGAGGTCAAAACGCTCGGATCAACCCTACTCCTCGGCCAGAGCGTCCAGTGTTGGCTCTGAACGCTCCGAATGCGAAACGCTTTGAATTTACAAACGGACAATCTGACAACGCTCTTTTAGAACACATTGAATAACATTATAAGGGCAAACATAGCATTAAAATTGAAATTGGCAAAAATGTGTTTTTATTTTTTGTGCAATTATTTTCTGCAATGTTCAACCCCGAGAACCTGTGTTAAGTTGTTGAAGTCACGACCGGGTTCATCATGTGACCAGCTGCACAAAGTTATAAACAGTAAGTAATACTGTAAAGGATTAACCATTATATAACTCTTTCTATTGAAGTTCTGGAGGGTGACAGTGTTTTTAGTCTGTATTTTGCACGCCCAATTTTTCAGTTTTTGATTTGTTAAAAATGTTTGAAATATCCAATAAATGTCATTCCACTTCATGATTGTGTCCCACTTGTTGTTGATTCTTCACAAGAAAATACAGTTTTATATCTTTATGTTTGAAGCCTGAAATGTGGCAAAAGGTTGCAAAGTTCAAGGGGGCCGAATACTTTCGCAAGGCACTGTATCAAGTTATGAATGAGAGGGGGGGACAGAAAGGTAGAGCAATACAGATATGACGGCGTAGACAGGGTTTGAATCCATGCAGCAAAGGTGTGTGGTCCAGAGTCAGCAGCATTACCACAAAACCAGAATATGGCACAGAATTAATCATGTCTAATACTCAATTAACTTTATAGGAGTCGAGGCACTCAAAGTCAAGAAACTGCTGACAAGATTACACACTTTAATTGCAGTATCAATTCATTAAAAAGTGAGTGTCGCGATGCCAACTTTGGACCAACTACATTAATTATTGTAAAGGCTTGGATAGGCCTATGGCTCAGAATATGGAATAGAATGTGAATGGGGGGCTACTCTCTCAAGTACTAACTCAAATATGCAAATATGCAACTATAGGTTGTGGGCGGAAGCCGGAAAAATGTGAAGTTGATCGATCCCCATCGAGGGAGGAGCAGATTTCATATATATGACAGGAAAACATTCTTATAATAACTATAGCATTTGTTGGCACCTTCAATTCTTGCACGTAACCCATAAAAAGTATGTTTTAACACGGTTTCTATCTAGGATGTAAACACAGCCTCAAGTGAGGTCTGAAAACTCAAACTGCTTGAGTTAAACATCTGTTTTTGATTGCACTTGAAAAGTGCAGCATGCAATACAAATTGTCCCATGAAGAGGTAACTCTGTTCACCATTTAGACAAAACATTTTTTAAAGCTAGCCAATGTTAGTTTGACTAGCCTAGCCTGCTACTGTAAATGTCAAATTGCCTGCTCATGAGGCTAGTGTTTTATTTGCTGCAGGCTTAAAGAAACATTCATATACTTTGATTAGAAAGCCAAATAAAAGCGTGTAGATAAAGATGTGTGTGTCATGTATGCTAGAATGGAGGTTTATAAACTAGGCATGCGTAATGTTGGAGGCGTTGGAGAATGATAAAGAATCTGCAGGATTATAGAATTGAGTATTTGAGTTTCAAATACTAAATGTTAGTGAACATGAATATATTTACTGTAGGTGGTTGAAATTATTAGCCTAACTATCCTGCTAATCTTCTAAAAGTTGAAGCTGCCAAATTCTTGCCAATCCATGATTCTACTACTAATTATGACTGAGTTTGAGGCATGTTTTCCATAATGTACGTTTCATGCATATACATTCGAACAAAGAACACCATATATTGAGTATTGAGACATACAGCAAAGGTGTCTCAGGCAGTATTTGAAGTATCTAAATATAGTGTAAACAACGAATCAAAGTACAGTATATAGCAAGTCAAGTGCCATGGGGGGGCACGATCGTACAATGTTGCAGTCCAGAATGGAGAGCTTTACCATCTATGCCAAAAGCATAAGCCTCTAATGGTCCAGGGCCAATATGTGTATGAAAAGGATCCCAATCTGGATCCCACCCTGGTCACCAACGTAGCTAACTGATGTAAAGAGAGAGAAGTGCCTTAGCGGATTGCAAAATTGTGTGGTCCAGGGACAAGAACAATATCATCTACGGCAAAATCCTGGGCTCCTGACGGGGACAATATAATTCTATTCACAGCGTGTTACAATCGTAAAACAATCTCTTTGTCACCTCGTCACACTGATTCTATATTGAATTTAGTCTTCGAGATGGTCTAGCGAGCATCTGTGGTTGGTGCTCTTCAACTCTAAAATGCACTATAACCCTCAAACTCAACTCTGGACTTAGAAGCCAGTTCCACTGCTTTTTTAAATTGTTCCCCTCTAATCAGGGAATGATTTAGACCTGAACACCAGGTGTGTGCAATTAATTATCAGGTAGAACAGATAACCAGCAGGCTCCAGACCTCGTAGGGTAAATTAAATACTCCTGCACTAGATTGTGTAAGGCAAAACCTGCAAAGAAAAGGAAACAGGCAAGTGCACAAAGAAAAGGCAACAGGCAAATGCACAAACACCAGAGAAAACTCAGAAAAACATTTTTATTTACTATCTATCTGCATTTTCTCTGGTATTTCTAGAACCATTTGCAACTGGAAATGGACATGTTTAGGATAACTGGTTTAGAGTACCGCCAATACCAGGTTAGTTGTAGAGTCTAATGCAGTGTTTTGATTAGGCTTACCTGTAATGTCCAGAAATGCTGGATAACAACCATCTTTGGTTATATCATATTTAGTGTAGCTACAAGCTATGAATTTTTTTTTTGCCATGGGGCAGAGAGAACTTTTACTGTTTTAGAGCTCAGGGATTCTTAAAAGATGGGACAATCAACTTTTTATACAAATATTTGTCTTAATTTGTGAAGATTATATTTTGACACACCAAAGTATCAGCTATTAACACCATGTAAAGGAACAACCATTTTTTTCATTAAATGCAAGTGGATTCTTGTCAACTCTGTCAGACACCATAAAAGGCATTTCATTTGTACAATTATTGTCCAACAAGTGTTTAAGGCCTTGATTGTTTAATGCTAACATTAGATTACTCATAAAAGTGTAATACAAATCTCCAAACATATTTTTGTTTTGTTTTATAGCTATATTAAATGCTCCAGGGCTAATTTTGTTACAACCTGGCATGGTTTTCTAGATTTTGAACATAAAATAACAATTATAAAGCTAACATTATCCATTAGGTCTAGCACAGCAAATACATTAATTGTTGAAGCATATGTTGCAGAACAGTGATTACAATATTTGTTCAGAATATTGACAACAACACCAAAATCAATCTTAAGGGGGTTAGTTCCTCTGTAGAGATGGGAGAACCTTCCAGAAGGACAACCATCTCTGCAGCACCAATCAGGCATTTATGGTAGAGTGGCCAGACGGAAGCCACTTCTCAGTAAAAGCCACTTGTCAGCCCATTTGGAGTTTGCCAAAAGGCACCTAAAGGACTCTTAGTATAAGGGCACAGGGCGAGACCAAGATGCAGACACGGGAGGCAGATGGTTTGAGTCTTTGATATTTATTAGTATCCAAGGGGCAGGCAAGAGAATGGTCATGGACAGGCAAAAAGATCATAACAAGGTCAGAGTCCAGGAGGTACAGAGTGGCAGGCAGGCTTGAGGTCAGGGCAGGCAGGCGGGTTCAGAGTGGCAGACAGGCAAGGTTCAAAACTGGGAGGACAAGCAAAAGAGATAAGAAAGCAGGGACATGGGAAAAACACGCAGGTTGACTTGACAAGACAAACTGGCACAGAGAGACAGGAAACACAGGGATAAATACACTGGGGAAAATAATTGACACCTGGAGGGGTGGAGACAATCACAAGTGAAACAGATCATGGTGTGACACTTAGACCATGAGAAACAAGATAATCTGGTCTGATGAAACCAAGATTGAACTCTTTGGCCTGAATGCCAAGCGTCACATCTGGAGGAAACCTGGCACCATCCCTATGGTGAATCATGGTGGTTGCAGCATCGTTCTGTGAGGATGTTTTTCAGCGGCAGGGACTGGGACACTAGTCAGGATCGAGGGAAAGCTTAACAGAGCAAAGTACAGAGAGATCCTTGATGAAAACCTGCTCCAGAGCACTCAGGACCTCAGACTGGGGCGAAGGTTCACCTTCCAACAGGACAACGGCCCTAAGCACACAGCCAAGACAATGCATGAGTGGCTTCGGGATAAGTATCTGAACGTCCTTGAGTGGCCCTGCCAGAGCCCTTACCCGAACCCGATCGAACATCTCTGGAGAGACCTGAAAATTAGTATCCAAGGGGCACTTCCGGCGCCGACAGAGATGGCCGGCTTCGCGTTCCTAGGAAACTATGCAGTTTTTTGTTTTTTTACGTGTTATTTCTTACATTAGTACCCCAGGTCATCTTAGGTTTCATTACATACAGTCGAGAAGAACTACTGAACATAAGAGCAGCGTCAACTCACCATCAGTACGACCAAGAATATGACTTTCGCGAAGCGGATCCTGTGTTCTGCCTTTCACCCAGGACAACGGAATGGATCCCAGCCGGCGACCCAAAAAAAACGACTTCGTAAAAGGGGGAAACGGAGCGGTCTTCTGGTCAGACTCCGGAGACGGGCACATCGTGCACCACTCCCTAGCATTCTTCTCGCCAATGTCCAGTCTCTTGACAACAAGGTTGACGAAATCCGAGCAAGGGTAGTATTCCAGAGGGACATCAGACTGTAACGTTCTTTGCTTCACGGAAACATGGCTCACTGGAGAGACGCTATCGGAGTCGGTGCAGCCAACTGGTTTCTCCACGCATCGCGCAGACAGAAACATCTTTCTGGTAAGAAGAGGGGTGGGGGCGTATGCTTCATGGTTAACGTGACGTGGTGTGATCATAACAACATACAGGTACTCAAGTCCTTCTGTTCACCTGATTTAGAATTCCTCACAATCAAATGTCGACCGCATTATCTACCAAGGGAATTCTCTTCGAATCTCTCCCCAGCCGAGATGAGCTGGGGGCCAAGGCCAATCTCACATCGGGTACCGGCATCAGTCCAACGGGGAGGTAGAAAGGACCAAAGGGAGCTGGGGAGGTTCCTAGGGAGTCACTGCCAGGACCGACAGGGGGAGTGGGCCCGGTTCTTTCCCTAGGCGGAGTACAGACAGAACTCACTTCATCACTCCTACACCGGGCTGACTCCCTTCTAGGTCATCCTGGGAAATCAGCCGGCCCGGGCTCCGTGGACTCCGAGCCAGACCGAGGCCCCTGCAGTCGACGAGTGCTTCCGGCGCCTTGATTTACCATCCCATTATTTAGCCCTCAGTAGCCTCAGTCATTAAGCAGTATTGTTCTGTTTTCATGTTCAGTACGCATCCCCTATTTTGTTCATTTGCCTTGCATCATTGTTATTAAACTCTCCTTCTGCACCTGCTTCCTGACTCCCTGCGTATACATTACAGTATGTAAATGTTAAGTTGGAAATTGTTTTTGCCCATGTTTTTTGTCAAAAGAAATTAATACATATGTACGATTACATGGACAGGGAGGACCTGATCCTATATCAGCACTTCTATTCTGACAACAAAATTTAAACGACCCCTAGTTTGTCATGGCCAAGTATGCTAATCCAGTTGTTTGAGTACACACTCCCCCTTTTTTCAAGTATGTAACCCAAAACCGTCTCTATTAGTTTGTCATAGCTACTATCTAGGTTTATTGTTTGTTTTAAAATGATAATGATGCTTCTAACGGGGAAAGGGTGGTTGAACATAGAAAGCCCTTGAAGTGTGTTCTCTGCTCTCTGTTACTTTGACCAACTCTTAAACTGAACCTCACTTTATAGCCTAATGTTTTCATTATGTGTGCAAACAAAGTTTTGGAGACAATGAGACGAAGCCCCTTCAGACTTTTGGGAGTGACAGTCTTACTGTATGCTTAAACCGGTATTGCAAAAGGCCTGTGACATACCTAGCGTTCTTTTTCTTTGCGATAAGTGACATCACTTTTGAACTAAATTATGTGTCATGCATAAAGGATAAGTTTGTGTTAAACCAAAGCATTTAGGCCTAGCTATAAATCCTTAACATGACAGTAAACCTAGTCTATGGTCCAGGAGAGATTGTAATCCATTGTTCAGATCAGGAGGATTGAGATCTTGAGTCATTTGCATAGTATCACAAAAGGACCAACGAACCTGTAATTTCTGTCATCTTAACTGTTGTTAGTCAGCAGAAACCCTCATGAACTGTTGCTAGTCAGCTGCAACCCTTACTCATTCAAAGTGACCTTGTTTTTGCTGAAGGGTCAACTTCAGGAGTAAACGTTATTTATAATAAGGGTTACACAGAGAAAATCGGACATCTCTGAAATGGAAATGGATGTCTCTACCTTCAGCAAATTATATTTGACCTAAACCCTCACTTGAATGCTTGATAAAAAAACAAGTGACACTCCTCATGCCCCAACAAAGATTAAAACAAAGTGGATAACAGAACATCCTTACAGTTTAACCTCACCTCTTGGAGACACCAGAGCCTTAGATATGCCGTTTCAGAAACTGTTCTTCGTCCTGTCAGCATTACATGTCACCTGTCAGCACTACATGGCACCTGTCAGCACTACATGGCAGCGCAGGAATGTAGATGACGCAGAGGTCTGCGGGCCAGAAGGTTGAGTTTTCACAGACCCCTATGGACAAGAGTAAGGGTGGAAAGATCTAAATTATTGTAAAAGCATTGCATGAATCTATCATCGTATTTGCAGGTCCAAGAAATATTTGCTGCCTTTATAAACATTTCATGCAACTCTACGTAATTTTACATATTAGCAGAATATTATTTAATACGACACAAATTACTCAAATTACAGGCTAAGAATGGACATGGAGATAGCCCTATGTGTTCATCTTATCCAGTGACGACCTGTAATTCAGGGCAGCTTTGTTAATCATGTTTAGTTTTGTTTGAGCCTCACCTGTTTTGCATGTTAGTTTGGCATTAATACGTGTCACATATCAGTTTGCAAACAATGTACCAAAAAGAAAAAGGTTAATAAAACCACATACAAACATGGTCTCTTTTTTGCTTTCTTGAGTAAGGCACCTCCAAAATGCAGGTGTTTCAGCCTAGCTCAGTGCTTTCTGTGGTGGTGGTGGGGCAGCCAGGAAATACAGAGCGTAGGGATTGGTAGTGTTCTCTTCTTGCGCCGTGATTGGCTTAGTGTTCTGTCACTCATGGGGACAGCAAAATCTATTGGAGAGCTCGGAAATTCAAGCCCCTTGGGTGCTACCATGTAGTTACATAAGAAGTGCCCATCTGAGGAGGCTCAAGGTCATTGGCCACAGATAAAATGATATCAAATCACGTTATATCTACCGTAGCTTTGATTGGACTGATCATGTCAACATCATACTTTCAAAATCTTTGTTAGCAAGCTAGCAGTCATCATCATGAATGAAGTTGACAATCTACTAGCAAATCCTTTTCAACCCTTGTCGTATGCAGGAAATTCTGAAGAGAAATGATAGATAAAACGTATCGGTGCTCATCAGCAATTAGACATAAACATTGCACAACAAATTGGTAATTGCAAATTCAACAATGAGTGGTTTGTAAGGAATCAGTGGCTAACTGCAAGCATTGCAAAGCAATCACTAGCCTACTATTCAGTGGAGTTGGTGTGTGGTCCAAGTCAGGGTTTAAGGTTCTCTTTTCCAAGCTTAAAAGGATAAACATTCAACATTGGCTATGTATTGGCTGAGTTCAAAACAACTAGAAACTTGGAACAGGGAAAACTCAGACTTCAGTGAGTTCAAGACAATGGGTAACTCAGAAAAAAACTTTGCTCCGACTGAGAAAATATGTTTTGAACGGTCATCCAACTTGGAATTCCAAGTCGGGAACTCAGACTTCTTTCTAGAGCTCCAACCTGAAGATCACTGACTTCATGATTCAACCTTGTTTTTTTGTTGTAGATTTCCCAGTTGTCTTGAAAGCACCATAAATCCAGATAATTCCAGAATTTGATGACGAAGTTTGATGACAAAATTTGCCCACGAAGGACCGCCGCACCACCTTCCTGTTCATGTGAGCACAGCACAAACAGGTGAGTCCAGAAAGGCATAAATTATGTATGTAATATGTCTGTAATGTGTAATATGTAATATGCCAGGGAGATATGCATACTGTAGCTAAGAAGGTAAAACCAAGTGTATCTTGTGTAGTAAGCTGTTAGTAGCCCATGTCCCTTCCGCTAATAATTGGGTCCTTTTCCCCCTCATAACTTAGCCTACTATTCTGACTTGGTGGTGCACATGTAGCCTATATCCTGTTTTAGAGACATGTCATCATCAAATATTGTCAGAGCTTTCATTGTCTGCTTATATGCCCCCTTTATTTATCCTGTGGTTCTGACTTGGTGCACAGGGAGAATACTGTAAGAATGGCCCATGTTCTGAATTCTGTCACTGTACATTTCAAAAGTGCTGAACAAATAGTTATATTGACCACATTCATCATACCTCGCACATTAATGTCTTAATCGAAATTACGGATTGCCTCTTATCCGCTCGTCGTCCCCTTATGCCATAATTTGTACTTTTCAATTGTCAGTAGAAACGACTGATATGGCAAATCAACCATATCAAATATGTGTTTTTTTAAAGGCAGTAATTGAGGCTGAATGAACTGTATTGCTGCCAGGTGTAGTAGTAGTAAGGTGTTGGGACTGCCATTGGAACAGCTTTATGTAGGCCCTAACAGTTTGGGCACCGTTAAAGTGCAATAAATGCATTGTTTAGTGTTGTGTGGTGTGGTGTAGTTGCTTTGCTGGCATGCATATACATTTTTTGCCCCACCAAGATTTACATGCTAAAATCGCCATTGATCTTATCATATTTCTCCAATGCCAAATCAGTGAGTCTTGTTTGCAACAAAACTGTCCCTGTTAGGAATCTGAGCTTGGCACTTTCAAAAGTTAGGCCTACCTTTCCACCCCAGACAGTAGGCCTACCGACGTAGAAAAATGCAAGATTCAACAGATGGCTACTCTTCTTTAACAACAGAAGGTCACAAGGGTTTCCCTAAAAGCTGTCTGGGTTTAAACATATTTTGTACAGAAAGTAAATAGCTTAAGCAATCTAAAGGTACAGAATTAGATTACTTCCCAAGCAAATTACATTTTTTGCTATAGAAGATTGTAGCTCAGACTCTGAATGTCAAAGAAACTAAACAATGATATTCCCATATGCAGTCATGTCTTTCCAGGGTATTTTCAGCTTGTTTTTAGCATAAAGCATAACGGACCAAAGTGCTGTTATAGATCACTGTATGTAATCGGATCTGTTTTTATTTTATTCCAAATCTTAAGATAACAATGGGTAGGCATTTGCTTTTTGACATTTTCTTCAATAAAAGGCATCCTCTCTCATACCCCCTCAATTCCAGTACGGGTTTTAACTTAACAGCCCCTCACTGACATGGAGGGAGGCTATTTAAAGAGTGCATGGTGGGTGGAGGAATTGAACGACAAATCTATGGATATAGCAGCCTATAGCCTAATTCTGTCTGTCAAACAGGTAGAGCTACCTCTTGTTTCTTAAATAGGAAGAAATAGGCTCCAACACAAAGCCCTCTTGTTGTTAGTAAAGTCTAATTAAATGAAGACGGTTTAAATGAATTATTCATACTCCAATTTGCCAATGTTCTATCAGCTGTCCATTTCCAATTGATTGTGCCGTGACTGCTGCTTCAAGTTTCAGCACCACAATGTAAGTAACTAAAATCTGGCTTATTGTGATGTCAATAACTTGGATAAATACATAATGGGCAAGAAACATATTGTTTTTCTTCAAATCAATTATAGTAGTAGCAAGCTATCAAAGTTGACCTCCGGTCCTCAAATGCTCTCCTTCTCAAACTGAACAGAACATAGGCTATAGCCTAGTCTACGCGCAAGATGTTGCATTTTTTTGGACAGGGCCTTAATCAAAAATTCTTTTCTGAGGAATTCTTTGACTCTCCTCCTGAACTGCCACTGTAGGCCTACACAGCACAGAATTGGTTAGGCAGCAAAAAAAACGGGTTTTGATCAGCAAGGGCAGAGCAGGCCTCAGGGTTGGAATATCCATTGCAGTGTGTAATGCAGTCTAGTTTTATTTACGCTATCCCAGCAGCTATCTTAGAAATATAACTTTTCTCTGTGCTTCTCTGAGGATGCACTTTGTAGCCTATAGCCTATAGTCTATGAATCATTTGATTGAGACCACGCTAAATAACCTTCCTAGCAGCATCTTAGAAATATAATTTCACGCCCAGCAGAGAATCAGGTGGAATCGGGCATCGATATATAGCCTAATAAGCAACTGATTCTAAAACACTGAGAAATATTGAAAATTTCATCAATTACAAATTACATGACCCTCCCCTGGACCTATTTTCTGTTTTTCCAGGTACCCACCCTGTACATTTTTGTCCATCTCTTAGCATTACAATTTTATCGTGCAAACTAAGAATGTTCTTAAGTTAAAGTTATAAACAAAAGTGATAGTAATACTATAAATGATTAACCATTACAGAATTCTTCTGAAGGGTGACACAGCGTTTTTAGTCTGTACTCTTTCCCCCTCCCCTCTATTCCTATTTCTCTCCCTCCTTCCCACTCTTTCTCCTGTCATAACCTCCCTTTGGTTCTACTACAGTATGGACTGACTCAGGCTCTGCCCTGGCTGTATTTCTGCCTTGTCATTGTGACTCAGCATTCTGGAGTCTCAAGCAGAGACAGAAGAGGAAGCAAGATGTTCCACTCCCTCAATGGTTCTGTTTAAATGGAAGTCAGGGACTAAGCAGACCGCTATCGCATTGGTGTCTATGGAGTAACCCCCCCTTAAGCAGACAGTGGTAAATGGCCTGAGGGAACTTCCTTCATTTATCCACCATCTTTAGCCTGAAAGCCATTCTTTTCCGCTATCACCGTGACAATGGTGGTGGAAGGAGACTAGGTCTCATGACTATTGAAACAGACTTGAGCGGTGATGAGAAGGCGGAGGACCAAAACGTGGTAAGTGAGACCAGGAACAATACAAAAAACGTGGTAACAAAACTGAAGGAAGACAAACAGCAAGTGAAACAGGTACTATGTATGACTCAATCAGGGACAACAATTGACAGCTGCCTCTGATTGAGAACATACTAGGCATTTTAAACAAATAGCTGTAATATGGTTGTTTCTGATGAATGATGGAAGGAAAATACACCAACAAATTTCCTGATCATTTGGCCAATATACCCCAATCACAACTCAAGTAACAATATTTTTCAATATTACTTTAAACTGTTGGTTTAACTAACAGTTTAGAAAATCACCACCAAACCCCTTAGTTTTTCACACTCAATAGTTTCCCGTGTGTATCAAGAATGATCCACCTCATATAGGGACATCCAGCCAATTGAACACAACTGTGGGAAGCATTGGATTCAACATGGGCCAGCATCCCTGTAGAATGTTTCGACACCCTGTGGAGAGTCCTTGTCCCAATGAATTGAGGATGTTCTGAGGAAAAAGGGGGGTTTTGCAACTCAATATCAGGAAGTTGTTCTAAATGTTTTATACCTCAGTGTACATATACAGTGCCTAAAAAAAAGTACAAATAAACAGTATTTTCCACCATTCTGATTTTCAAAACCTAATATTTTTGCATTAACCAGGTCCTGAGGCATCAAAGCATCCCACAATCCATCACACTACCACCACCTGTGTTGTTGGTCACATTGCTGTGGAGGTTCTTACTGCATGGAATGCATTTGTTTGGTTTTCAAGCTCATTTCAAGTCCGGCCACTCCATCTAAATTGGGATTATGGACTTTGACTGGGACCCATCCGTAAAATGTATTGTTTTTTTAACCATTTATGAAATCATGTCCAGTCCTAATAGGCTGAAGATTCTGTTATGAATAAAAGCATTGTGTTGGTCTCAAACCTGCCCATCACACTAAACATGCTTGAGTATGATGTTCTTACTGGAATGCAGTGTTTGGTTTTCACCAGGCATTTCCAGACTAATTTTATTACTCCAAAATGAATGAAAATAAAAGTATCCTGACACCATCTAAAATATAATTTTCCCTTCTAGAAATGAGCCCAATACCATATCAGTCCATATTATCAGGCAGGTGTGTTATTTAGCAATAAGCATGATAACCTGTTGCATGGGGTTGCCCATCTACATTTACCCCAGTGTGCTAATCATTAGCTAGATCATGAACTCAAAACATTATCTTGTTGCTAGCAACACGGGCTATTGCTGACTTGACTGTCCCTAACTTTCCTCTGGTACTCAGCCAAGGATGTATAAACACTGAATAATGTAAGCCTATCTGTTACAACAGAATTCTGTTACTGCCTACCATGCTATGTTGTTGTCTCTTTATGTAGTGTTGTGTTTCTCTTGTCGTGATGTGTGTTTTGTCAAATATTTGTATTTCATTTAGCCCCCGTCCCTGCCGGAGACCTTTTGCCTTTTGGTAGACCGTCATTGTAAATAAGAATTTGTTCTTAACTGGCTTGACTAGTCAAATGAAGGTTAAAAATAAATACAAATAAATAAAATAAAATACATTTAGCCCTCTGAAGGCGATTACCATTTTTCAATTGGTTGTTCAGAACAGTACCGTGTCCATTTGAATTCAATGCTGCCCACTGTTCCATCTTACAGAACGAAACCATTAAGTTGATGCTAATACTTTGCAATATCAGGGTGCGATTGACCAATAGAAGCTCACTATAGTTTACAACCCCTACTGGATTGGCTGTTAAAACCTAACCTGCTGTCAGCTTGCTAACAAACACTTGGCAAGCCATTCTGGGCGATGCTAGCATGGCTAAGCGATGCATTGCTGTATACATATATCCCCTGTAACACATAAACCAAGCTGTTTCTAAAAACTCAGGTTTTAAAATGGTGCAGTTCACTTATTTTTAAAAGCAGAAATAAATGTAAGATTAATGGGAAGCTGGGATCTTCCTCTTAACAGTGGCCATCAAAGCTGCTTTCTTGGTGTGTTTCTCCCCTGATTATATTAAGAAATGTTGTGAAACGACTGCACAAGGGCCTCAGGTGGTATTTGTAGGATTTGGGATGTCAATTTGTATCCCTCCATTTAGTATGATACAGTACATTCGGAAAAAATTCAGACCCCTTGACTTTTTCCACATTTTATTACGTTACAACCTTATTCTAAAATGAATAGAATTCTTTTCCCCCTCATAAATCTACACCCAATACCACATAATGACAAAGTGAAAACAGGTTTTTAGAAATGTTTGCAAAAACGAGAAATAGCTTATTACATAAGTATTCAGACCCTTTGCTATGAGACTCAGGTGCATCCTGTTACCATTGATCATCCTTGAGACATTTCTACAACTTGATTGGAGTCCACGTGTGGTACATTCAATTGATTGGACATGATTTGGAAAGGCACACAACTGTATATTAAAGGTCCAACAGTTGCCAGTGCATGTCAGAGCAAAAAAAACAAACAAGCCATGAGGTCCAAGGAATTGTTCATAGAGCTCCAAGACAGGATTTTGTCTAGGCACAGATCTGGGGAAGGGTACCAAAAAATGTCTGCAGCATTGATGTTCCCCAAGAACACAGTGGCCTCCATCATTCATGAATGGAACAAGTTTGGAACCACTAAGACTCTTCCTAGAGCTGGCCCGGCCAGCCAAACTGAGCTATTGGAGGAGAAGGGCCTTGGTCCGGGAGGTGACGAAGAACCCAACTGTCACCCTGACAGAGCTCTAGAGTTCCTCTGTGTGGATGGGGGAACCTTCCAGAAGGACAACCATCTCTGCAGCACTCCACCAATCAGAACTTTATGGTAGAGTGGCCAGACGGAAGACACTTCTCTGTAAAAGTCACATGACAGCCCGCTTAGATTTTGGCAAAATGCATCTAAAGAACATCTCTGGAGAGAACTGAAAATAGCTCTGTAGCGACGCTCCCCATCCAACCTGACAGAGCTTGAGAGGATCTGCACAGAAGAATGGGAGAAACTCCCCAAATACAGGTGTGCCAAGCTTGTAGCATCATACCGAAGAACACTCGAGGCTGTAATCGCTGCAAAGGTTCTTCAACAAAGTACTGAGTAAAGGGTCTGAATACTTATGTAAATGTAATATTTCCATTTTAAAAAATCATTATAAATGAGCAAGAATGTCTAAAAACCTGTTTTTGCTTTGTCATTATGGGGTATTGTGTGTAGACTGATGACGGGGGAAAACTATTAATCTATTTTAGAATAAGGCTTTAACTTCTTTAACAAAATGTAGAAAAAGGTCAAGGGGTCTGAATACTTTCTGAATGCACTGTATATGACCATTAAGGCCAGATCGTTCTTCAAGATGTTCAGACGTTCATAGGTGACAAGCAGGGTCAAATAATAATCACAGTGGTTATAGAGGACGCAACAGGTCAGCACCTCAGGAGTAAATGTCAGTTAACTTTTCATAGCCCAGCATTCAGAGGTTGAGAGGTAGATGGAGACAGAGGAGAAACGAAACAGCAGGATAAGGTAACATGTCTGGTGAACAGGTCAGGGTTCCATAGCTGCAGGCAGAACAGCAGAAACTGGAGCAGCAGCACAAGCAGGTGGACTGGGGAGTCTTCAGGCCAGGTAGTTCTGAGGCATGGGCGTTGGGCTCAGGTCCTCCGGGACGGGGGAGGGGAGGAGAGAGCATACAGATAAGACAGGAGAATTACACCAGTCACCCCACACATAGACTATTGCAGCATATACAGTACAAGTCAAAAGTTTGGACACACCTATTCATTCAATGGTGTTTCTTTATTTGTACTATTTAGCACATTGTGGAATAATAGTGAAGACATCAAAACTATGAAATAATACATATGGAATCATGTAGTAACCAAAAAAGTGATATAATTAAAATAGATTTTAGATTCTTCATAGTAGCCACGCTTTGCCTTGATGACAACTTTGCACACTCTTGGCATTCTCTCAACCAGCTTCACCTGGAATGCTTTTCCAACAGTCTTGAAGGAGTTCCCACATATGCTGAGCACTTGTTGGCTACTTTTCCTTCACTCTGCAGTCCAACTCATCCCAAACAATCCCAATTTGGTATTTTATTAGGATCCCCATTCGCTGTTGCAAAAGCAGCAGCTACTCTTCCTGGGGTCCACACAAAACATGAAACATAACATAATACAC
Organism: Oncorhynchus tshawytscha; assembly: GCF_018296145.1. Classification (NCBI taxonomy): domain Eukaryota; kingdom Metazoa; phylum Chordata; class Actinopteri; order Salmoniformes; family Salmonidae; genus Oncorhynchus; species Oncorhynchus tshawytscha. Next base: position 65,764,747 of record NC_056437.1, on the reverse strand, counting down.
AACATCAATAGACAAGAACAGCTCAAGGACACAACTACATACATTTTTTTAAAGACACACATAGCTTACATATCAATGCATACACACAAACTATAGAGGTCAAATATGGGAGAGGCGTTGTGTCGTGAGGTGTTGCTTTATCTGATTTTTGGGTTGAGGTTGGGTGATTGTGGAGGCCAGGTCATCTGATGCAGCACTTCATCACTCTCCTTCTTGGTCAAATAGCCCTTACACAGCCTGGAGGTGTGTTGGGTCATTGTCCTGTTGAAAAACAAAAGATAGTCCCACTAAGTGCAAACCATTGTTTGATTAGCAATCAACAAATGTACATGACTTAAAGCATGCGTTTACAGCTTAGGGTCGCAAAGGTAGAGATTCCGATGTTGAAGATGTAAAGAATATTTGCTGTTCTGTGGTGTGTAATGAGGAGCAACCAGATGCTGCACTTGACACATTTATGAAATGACTTATTCCAGTTACTAATAAGCATAGGGTGACCCACAACAGACCCAGTGTCGGCCATCATTGTAAAGAAGAAGTTGTTTGTAATTGACTTGCCTAGTTAAATTATTTAAAGAAAAACACGTTTTAAACACATCTCTGCAGCTTTTGACATGATCATAATCTGCTGCTGGAAAAAGCGTAAGTGTTATGGCTTTACATCCCCTGCTATATTGTGGATCTAGAGTTACTTGTCTAACAGAACACAGAGGGTGTTCTTTAATGGAATCCTCTCCAACATAATCTAGGTAGAGTCAGGCATTCCCCAGAGCAGCTTTCTAGGCCCCTTATTTTTTCTAACTTTACTAATGACTTGCCACTGGCGTTGAGTGAAGCCTGTGTATCTATGTATGCTGATGACTCAACACTATACACATCAGCTACCACAGCAAACCTTAAGAGCTGCAGTCAGTTTCAGAATGGGCGGCAAGAAATAAATTAGTCTGAAATACATTAATTTCAAAAACTAAAGGCATTGTATTTGGGACCTAAAATTAAACACTAAACCACAACTAAATATTGTAATGAATTATGTGGAAATGTAACAAGAGACTACATTTATTGGAGTTACCCTGTATTGTAAACTGTCATGGTCAAAACATATTGATACAACAATAACTAAGATGGGGAGAGGTCTGTCCATAATAAAGCACTGCTCTGCCTTCTTAACAACGATCAACAAGGTAGGTCCTGCAGGCCCTAGTTTTGTCGGAACCTGGACTACTGTCCAGTCGTGTGGTCAGGTGCCACAAAGAGGGACTTACGAAAATTACAATTGGCCAAGAACTGGGCAGCACGGCTCACCCTTAAATGTACACAGAGAGCTAACATTAATATGCATGTCAATCTCTCATGGCTCAAAGTAGAGATTTACTTCATCACTACTTGTGTTTGTGAGAAGTATTGACATATTGAATGCACCGAGCTGTCAGTTTAAACTACTAGCACAACTCAGACACCAATGCATACCCCACAAGACATGCCACCAGGTCTCATCACAGTCCCCAAGTCCAGAACAGACTATGGGAGGTGCACAGTACTACATAGAAACATGACGTGGCTACTATTCCACATCAAGTAACTCAAGCAAGCAGTAAAATCATATCTAAAATATAAAAACACATTCACTATAGACACACATGTATTTTGTGTTATGTGGTAGAGTAGTGGCCTGAGGGAAAACAAGTGTGTGGTGAAATTGGTTTTGTAATGTAACATTTTTTGTACAGAATTGCCTTTATTTCACTGGACCCCGGGAAGAGTAACTGCTGCCTTGACAGCAGGTAAAAGGGATCCATAACACAAATGTTTGTTAAAGTACATGTCATTTAGTCAGGTGCCATCTAGTGGCCTTGTTGGGTACTTCAGATTATCACAAATCTCAGGCCCTCCGTGTGGCTTTATCACATGTAAAATAAACTTTAAAATAGAAAGACACAAAACACAACCATCAACTTAGTGAAAACCATTACCTTTCATTTTTTTTAAATGTACTCAATTTTACTTTGTCAGTATTTCATGGTTGTAAATGTTGGTGGCAGTTGTGTAAAGAAATTATGGATGAGTGGCAGAATTATTGAAAATGCCATTGTTGATCAAACACATGTAATTAGGCTATTTTCCCATTCAACCTTCTGGTTTATCCACTAGAAACCCATGTACTATATGGACACATGAAAAGTAGCAATATTTTCAGTTAAAGTTTAGGTTGCCAAAGTTAGACTGCCTGTTAATTACAGAACACTTCAGTAATTTTGGTAAATTACCAGTAGCTTTGCAACCATGACAGCTCCAATAAGCCCTTTATGGTGAACGAGAGGCATTAGGATTACTATTGTGATTATTCAGTTAGTTTGCTGGTAGGAGAACTATTGCATTAGCAACTGAAACAAAATGAGTCAAGATTTATTTGGTGTCAGTAAGAGCTGAACTTCCCATCATTAGAGAATTTTTTTTTTAACCTTTAACTAGGGAAGTCAGTTAAGAACAAATTCTTATTTTCAATGATGGCCTAGGAACAGTGGGTTAACTGCCTTGTTCAGGGGCAGAAGACAGATGTAGCTTGTCAGCTCAGGGAGTCGATCTTCCAACCTTTCAGTTACTAGTCCAACTCTAACCACTAGGCTACGCTGCAGCCCCATGCGGCATACAGATTTACCTCGAGGCTGTCTAATAACCTTTTGAGATGCAGAGTTAAGGTCTACATTGACTGTAGTTACCCATTTCACTTTTATGGGTAGAGTTGACAGTTGGGCCCTTAATTGACATGGTGTCTGTCACATTTCTTGTAATAGTGCTCTCTGTGGTGAGACGTAATGTCCTTTGTAAAACCGCATGTTGAACTTCCCCTATTGTTATGACCCTCAGCCACTAGGAGGTCTCCAATTGTCAGTATTTATCACTAGTATGAAGATGCTTAGTAAGACAGAGCAAAGAACCTCAATAGACTGATACAACATCCATTACTACAGGTCAACACTTAGAAACAGCAACAACCTTTAGTGATATTTTTTTAATTGTTTTACAAGATGCCTTGCCTCCAAAATACAGTAGTGTTGTCAACAAAAACATACCAATGTCACAGCTGTGTTACACTGCACCAGTTTAACACTCTCCCCTCCCTATAAATGTAAAGCCAGTAGGATCTATCAGAGAAGCCAGGAGTCCTGGTCTGAGGCTGGAAGTGGTTTAGCTCTGGCCTCCTAGGGTGTGCTTGTCAAACAGGTACTCTGCCATCTTGTTGTTGACAGCATCCATCTTGGTGAGGTTTGTGATGTAGTCTCCCAGCTTCTTAATGGCCTCCACCTGCTCATTCAGGTAATGGGTCTCCAGGAAGTGAAACAGCTAAAGAGGGAAAACAGAATGACTACAGACTATTGTAGATACAGTAACACACAAGCGCCTGGTGGTAATGGCATAAGGGCAGATAATGAGGTGTTTGCAGCTGACTAACTCCTGCATGAGCTGCATTGTGTATAGTGGCATTCATGAGTCTGTGGACTATAGTGTGTGTGTGAAGAGGCAGGTTACAATCATGTCATTAGTTAGCAGAGCGACAACAACCTGATCATCTCCTGGGACAGTACCTGTATTCTGTGATACATACATGTGGTTCCACCATAACTTACATGGGGGTCAACCTTGTCAGAGGCAATCTTGTGCAGGTCCAGCAGGGCCTGGTTCACATTCTTCTCCAGCTGCAGAGCACACTGCATGGCCTCCAGCCCATTACCCCACTCATCACGATCTGGCTTCTACACAGGACAGAGAACACAGGAGGGTTAGGGACTACTAGCAGATGTTTCTATACATAATTAAAAGTCAGTTATATTTCTTTGACAAACAGGAAAATGCAGAAATTAAAATACAATCTTTAACAGGCACTATGAAAAACCACGTGCTTCATAAAATCTAGCATATCATGGGTCGGGTGTGGCTCAGTCGATAGAGAATGGCGCTTGCAACGCCAAAGGTTTCCAGAACCCCAGCTCAGAACACACAACTCTGCGATCCTACTCACGGATGGGCTATTACAGCAGACGACGTTAATACAGGTAATGGGTGGAGAACAGGAGGGCTTCTTAAAGGAAAACTAACAGGTCTGTGAGAGCCGGAATGCTTACTGGTTGGTAGGTGATCAAATACTTGTCATGCAATAAAATGCTAATTACAAATCATGTGATTTTCTGGATTTGTTTTAGATTCCGCCGCTCACAGTTGAAGTGTACCCATGAGAAAAATGACAGACCTCTACATGCTTTGTAAGTAGGAAAACCTGCAAAATCAGTGTATCAAACACTTGTTCTCCCCACTGTATATGGAATACAAATGGTAGAGAGAAATAGTCCTATAATAACCTACAAAATAAAATAACAACTTACCTGGGAATATTGAAGACTCGAGAAAAGGAACCACCAGCTTCATATGTTCTGAGCAAGGAACTTTAACGGTAACTTTTTTTACATGGCACTTTTACCCTCACTTTTTTTTTTGCATTATTTAAACCATATTGAAAAGGTCTCATTTATTTGAGGCTAAAATGATTGTATTATATTAAGTTAAAATAAGTGTTCATTCAGTGTTGTAATTGTCATTATTACAAATGAATCGTCCTTTTTCTATCGACTTTCTGGTACTCCAATGATCGGTACCGGCGCTGAAAAATTATAATCAAATCGATTTGTCACATACAAATGGTTAGCAGATGTTAAAGCGAGTGTAGCGAAATGCTTGTGCTTCTAGTTCCGACAATGCAGTAATAACCAACAAGTAATCTAACTAACAATTCCAAAACTACTGTCTTATACACACAAGTGTAGGGGGATAAAGAATATGTACATAAATATATATGAATGAGTGATGGTACAGAACGGCATAGGCAAGATGCAGTAGATGGTGTGGAGGAAAGTATATACACATATGAGATGAGTAATGTAAACATTATATTAAGTAGCATTGTTTAAAGTGGCTAGTGATATTTTACATCAATTCCCATTATTAAAGTGGCTGGAGTTGAGTGAGTGTGTTGGCAGCAGCCACTCAATGTCAGTGGTGGCTGTTTAACAGTCTGATGGCCTTGAGATAGAAGCTGTTTTTCCAGTCTCTCGGTCCCTGCTTTGATGCACTTCTACTGACCTCGCCTTCTGGTTGATAGCGGGGTGAACAGGAAGTGGCTCGGGTGGTTGTCCTTGATGATCTTTATGGCCTTCCTGTAACATCGGGTGGTGTAGGTGTCCTGGAGGGCAGGTAGTTTGCGTTGTGCAGACCTCACTACCCTCTGGAGAGCCTTACGGTTGTGGGCGGAGCAGTTGCCGTACCAGGCGGAGATACAGCCCAACAGGATGCGCTCGATTATGCATCTGTAAAAGTTTGAGTGCTTTTGGTGTCAAGCTGAATTTCTTCAGCCTCCTGAGGTTGAAGTGGCGCTGCTGCGCCTTCTTCACAACACTGTCTGTGTGGGTGGACCAATTCAGTTTGTCCGTGATGTGTACACCGAGGAACTTGATTACTACCCTCTCCACTACTGTCCCGTCGATGTGGATAGTGGGGTGCTCCATCTGCGGTTTCCTGACGTCAACAATCATCTCCTTTGTTTTGTTGACGTTGAGTGTGAGGTTATTTTCCTGACACCACACTCCGAGGGCCCTCACCTCCTCCCTGTAGGCCGTCTCGTCGTGGTTGGTAATCAAGCCTACCACTGTAGTGTCGTCCGCAAACTTGATGATTGAGTTGGAAGCGTGCGTGGCCACGCAGTCATGGGTGAACAGGGAGTACAGGAGAGGGCTCAGAACGCACCCTTGTGGGGCCCCGGTGTTGAGGATCAGCGGGGTGGAGATGTTGTAACCTACCCTCACCACCTGGGGGCGGCCCGTCAGGAAGTTCAGTACCCAGTTGCTCAGGGCGGGGTCGAGACCAAGGGTCTCGAGCTTGATGACGTGTTGAGGGTACTATGGTGTTAAATGCTGAGCTGTAGTCGATGAACAGCATTCTCACATAGGTATTCCTCTTGTCCAGATGGGTTAGGGCAGTGTGGTTGAGATTACGTCATCTGTGGACCTACTTGGGCGGTAAGCAAATTGGAGTGAGTCTAGGGTGGAGGTGATCTGGTCCTGGACTAGTCTCTCAAACACTTCATGATGACGGAAGTGAGTGCTACGGGGCGGTAGTCGTTTAGCTCAGTTACCTTAGCTTTCTTGGGAACAGGGACAATGGTGGCCCTCTTGAAGCATGTGGGAACAGCAGACTGGGATAAGGATTGATTGAATGTGTCCGTAAACACATCTGCCAGCTGGTCTGCGCATGCTCTGAGGAAGCGGCTGGGGATGCTGTCTGGGCCTGCAGCCTCGCAAGGGTTAACTAGTTTAAATGTTTTACTCACGTCGGCTGCAGTGAAGGAGAGTCGGCAGGTTTTGGTAGCAGGCCGTGTCAGTGGCACTGTATTGTCCTCAAAGCGGGCAAAAAAGTTATTTAGTCTGCCTGGGAGCAAGACATCCTGGTCTGTGACGCGGCTGGTTTTCTTTTTGTAATCCGTGATTGACTGTAGACCCTGCCACATACCGCGTGTCTGAGCCGTTGAATTGTGACTCTACACTGACGCTTAGCTTGTTTGATTGCCTTGGGGAGGGAATAGCTACACTGTTTGTATTCGGTCATGTTTCCGGTCACCTTTCCCTGGTTAAAAGCAGTGGTTCGCGCTTTCAGTTTCACACGAATGCTGCCATCAAGCCACAGTTTCTGGTTTGGGTAATTTTTTATCGTTGCTATGGGAACGACATCAATGCACTTTCTAATGAACTCGCTCACCGAATCAGCGTATTCAGCAATGTTGGACGCAATGCGGAACATATCCCAATCCACGTGACCGAAGCAGTCTTGAAGCGTGGAATCAGATTGTCGGACCAGCGTTTAACAGACCTGAGCGCGGGAGCAACTTGTTTTAGTTTCTGTCTGTAGGCAGGAAGCAACAAAATGGATTTGTGATCAGCTTTTCCAAAAGGAGGGCAGGGGAGGGCCTTATATGCATCGCGGCAGTTAATCAGTCGACCTCTACACCTATCAGCTAAAAACAAGTGGCTCCAGCGGGCAATTGAGTGGAAAAACATTGCCTGGAACAGCGAGTTAAGTTCACTGCACAGTCCTCAAACCAATAGAAAATCTTTGGGACGAGATGGAACGGGCTGTTGACAGCATGACTACATCACCGTAATATCTGCAGCAACTGCCTGATTTCAGCATGGACCAACATCCCGGTGGAATGTTTGACCCCTTGTAGAAGGTCCCAAAAATAATGCAGGCTGTTCTGGAGGCAAACAGGGGTCTGAGTAGATGGGTTTAACCACTTATTTTGCACTCACTAGTCTATACCCCCACACACACTACATACAGTGGGGCAAAAAAGTATTTAGTCAGCCACCAATTGTGCAATTTCTCCCACTAAAAGATGAGGCCTGTAATTTTCACAGGTACACTTCAACTATGACAGAAAAATAAAAAAAATCCAGAAAATCACATTGTAGGATTTAATGAATTTGCAAATTATGGTGGAAATTAAGTATTTGGTCACCTACAAACAAGCAAGATTTTTGGCTCTCACAGACCTGTAACTTCTGTAAGAGGCTCCTCTGTCCTCCACTCGTTGCCTGTATGATAACAAGAACGGTGAGCAAAAATCCCAGAACCACACGGGGGGACCTAGTGAATGACCTGCAGAGAGCTGGGACCAAAGTAACAAAGCCTACCATCAGTAACACTACGCTGCCAGGGACTCAAATCCTGCAGTGCCAGACGTGTCTCCCTGCTTAAGCCAGTACATGTCCAGGCCCGTCTGAAGTTTGCTAGAGAGCATTTGGATGATCCAGAAGAAGATTGGGAGAATGTCATATGGTCAGATCAAACCAAAATATAACTTCTTGGTAAAAACTCAACTCGTCGTGTTTGGAGGACAAAGAATGCTGAGTTACATCCAAAGAACACCATACCTACTGTGAAGCATGGGGGTGGAAAAAAAATCATGCTTTGGGGCTGTTTTTCTCCAAAGAGACCAGGACGACTGATCCATGTAAAGGAAAGAATGGGGCCATGTATCGTGAGATTGAGTGAAAACCCCCTTCCATCAGCAAGGGCATTGAAGAGGAAACGTGGCTGGGTCTTTCAGCATGACAATGATCCCAAACACACCGCCCAGGCAACGAAGGACTGGCTTCGTAAGAAGCATTTCAAGGTCCTGGAGTGGCCTAGCTAGTCTCCAGATCTCAACCCCATAGAAAATCTTTGGAGGGAGTTGAAAGTCCGTGTTGCCCTGCAACAGCCCCAAATCATCACTGCTCTAGAGGAGATCTGCATGGAGGAATGGGCCAAAATACCAGCAACAGTGTGTGAAAACCTTGTGAACACTTACAGAAAACATTTGACCTCTGTCATAACCAACAAAGGGTATATAACAAAGTATTGAGATAAACTTTTGTTATTGACCAAACACTTACTTTCCACCATAATTTGCAAATAAATTCATTAACAATCCTACAATGTGATGTTCTGGATTTTTTATTTCCTCATTTTGTCTGTCATAGTTGAAGTGGACCTATGAAAATTACAGGCCTCTCATCTTTTAGTGGGAGACCTTGCACAATTGGTGGCTGACTAAATACTTTTTTGCCCCACTGTAAGCCCACACATTGACACCAGTGACATATCCTGATTGCATAGTCACTTTTGACCCTTACCTACTGTATTCTCTCAACTACCTTATACCCCTGCACATAGTCTCAGTACTTGAATAAAGCCTTGTTATTCTTTACCATTTCCATTTAGCAAATATTTATCTTTAACTCTGCATTGTTGGGAATGAGCTAGTAAGTACACATGTCACTGTAAAGTCTACACCTGTTGTAGTCAGTGCACGTGACCAATACAATTTGATTTGAAATTGGCCAGTGATCATATATTAACATTGGGAGAGTTTGGATAAAGTAGATTGAGTTACACCCACCATGCTCTCAGTTCAGTGGTTATGAAGGGAGGCAGTGTGTTCAGGCCTAGGCAGTCAGGACATTATCTCCTCTGGTCACCTTGCTCTAATACCAGGGCAGCCACACAGGGCCTGCCTTACAATGAACTCAGTATTAACATGAATGACTACTCATCCAAAACAACTTCTCACAGTATTAGAAAAAATGCTCTAGATTGACTATAAAGGGTTCTTTAGCCTTCTTGCCATAGATTATAGATCAACCACCTGGTTCCAGGTAAAACCTTTTCAACTGAGACAAGAACCCTCCTCCACGAAGAAATGTACGTTCTTTTTGCTATCAGTATACAATGTAAATGTGTTTTTCGACGCTCAGGTGCTCACCTTGATGTCCTGGAGTAAAATGCGTCCACCTCTCTTGTTCTGGAAGGAGAGTAGCTTGTCGGCGTGCTCCCGCTCCTCGTCGCTGTTCTCCTTGAAGAAATGCGCGAAGCCAGGCAGAGCCACATCGTCACGGGAGAAATAGAAAGCCTGGGTGGATAAACAAGTGCGTTTAGAAACACATGTCTAATATAACTCATTCTATTATTGAGGCATCTAAGCATGATTGACACAGCAATATGATCCGGAAAATCATTAGCCTACTTGGTAACCTGCCAATTAACCTGTCAATGAGATACGCTCTGTCCAAGGATATATTTATGAGCTTTATTTGAATGACACGTCTACCTCAAAGCTGTTGCCTAGGTGTACAGAAAAATATTTAGGCTCAGGCATAATAATACTAGGTAAAGCAACAAACTGTTCCTCTTGGTAGCCAATTACAGTCCCCTTACCATTGAAGTGTAAGTATAAGAGGCAAAGATCTCCATGTTGATCATCCGGTTGATTGCAACTTCGCAATCGTGGTGATAGTTCTGGCGGACCTGAGACTCCATTTTCATTTTATATCAAAATTAACGGTACAACTATAGAGATACTTAGATTATTTTACTAAAACAGTTCAAGTAATTATTACGTTATCAATGCGGAATGTTATATTGCGCGGGAGGCGGGCAGAAGAGTTCCGTTCAATCACTGTTGAAGCAAGAAGTTCTTCGTGCGTCTTCCCAGAGTTGTGAACTGGAAGGAGCCTTGTTCGCTCTATTTATTGTTCCAAGCGGACCGCGTCAGTCAAATCGACCTTCTTCTTCGATGAGATTTAACGGCAGGTTGGCATCCAATAAAAGTTGCATTACCGCCACCTACTGGACTGGAGTATAATTCTCTTATACTTTGCTTTTTATTTTTTTTAATCAACAACCACGCCAACAAAAAAATACAACAAATACCCTACCATCTAACACTACACTCACAAAAAAATATATAATAAATACCATACTCCCCTGTTTACATCTATTTAGTCGTAGCCAATAGCATGAAAGGCTGGGACACCACCACTTAACACACCCTGTAACTCAAAATAAATCAAATCAAATTTTATTCGTCACATGCGCGAAATACAACAGTAGACCTTTCAGTGAAATACTTACTTACGAGCCCCTAACCGACAGTGCAGTTAAAAAAATACAGATAAGAATAAGAGATAAGAGATAGAATTCTTCTGATGTCAAGTCTCGCACACCCAAATACCTCTCTGCAGCTGCCACCACAACCTCTACTTCCTGCGACTTTACGTTCCATTCCTGCAGTACAGTTGATAACCATTACTATAAATGCCAAAAATGTCCAATCTTACTGAAAAATATATCACTTGTTGGTTCATCCCTCTGTACTGGTACAGATCTACTACTCACACCCCTCCTCTTTGGATCTCTCCCCCTTGACCCATCTTCCTCTACTTCTTAACTGCCTCAGCATATGACAACTTCTGCACTGATGTTACTCTAACCCTGGAAACCTCAACCATGACCAACCATTTTTATGCAGTGACATACACCTCTCCTGTCAACTTTAAAATGGTTGTGTGGTTAAGAAACAAGTGGGTGGGAGTAGATAAGCAGTCTTCAGTACGCACGATTGGCTAGCCTACAGGAAACGCTTAATACGTTTGTTAATTGAAAACTTGCTGCCCCGAAAGAACTGAAAATATTCAATATTTGTTTCTACCTGATCACATCAATCGTGTTGAAAATATGCGTATTTCCAAGTTGTTACATGGTAGGGTAGCCCAGTTCATACCGGTTCAGGCAAGAAAGGATTTTCTGTGTTTTTCCGGTGAACCAATGACCCTAAAATCTGAACCCTTCAGAGAGTATTCAGTACAGGGTTCAACGCTGTAAAGGTTATCACTCAGGAATCTGATTCCTGCATTCCGAGTTCAAATCTCGGTATGACCTATCATGTGAATTACTCTGCCTCGTGGAACTAGAATATAGCTGTCCAAAGATTGTTGTCTGTTGGAAGTATTTGCAACACGTGAAGGAATGACTTTGCACATTAAAACGCATTATTTTGTTTCTGGACAATTCCCAATTGGATTTATAATATGATTCTATGGTGTGATTGTTAGCACGCTGGTCTTTGAATCAAGTGATCCGAGTTCAAATATCAGTAGAACCTTCCTTGATTTTGTACTGAATTATTCACATGGCCTACCAATCAGCTCATATCCAACTGTTCAGTCGGTGAACAAATGACAGGAAAATCTGAACACTTTAGAAAATGGTCTGTGTAGGGTTCTATGGTGTAATGGTTAGCACTCAGGATTCTGAATCCTGTGATCTGAGTTCAAATCTCAGTAGGACCTATCATCTTCATGCAGTGACAAACTCCTCTCCTGTCAACTTTGAAATAGTCATGTGGTTAAGAAACACATTTTTGGGAGTTGATAAACAGTCTTCAGTACGCACGACTGGCTAACCTACAGGAATTGCTTAGTACCTTTGTTAATTGCAAACTTGCTGCCCCCCCATTCTGTAATGTTCAACCCAGAGAACATGTGTTAAATTGTCACAACCGGGTCCATCATGTGACCAGCCGCAAAACATTATAAACAGTAAGTGATACTGTAAATGGTTAACCATTCCATAACTCTCAGTGCTAGAGGCGTCACTACAAACCCTGGTTCGATTCCAGGCTGTATCGCAACCGGCCGTGATTGTGAGTCCCACAGGGTGCCACACAATTGGCCTAGCGCCGTCCGGGTTAGGGTTTGGCCATGGTAGGCCGGGATTGTAAATAATAATTTGCTCTTAACTGACTTGCGTAGTTAAATAAAAGTTCAATTAAAAAAAGAACAAATTCTTATTTTACAATGACGGCCTACCCCGGCCAAACTCTCCCATAACCCGGAAGATGCCAATTCAATTGTGTCCCGAGTGGTGCAGTGGTCTAAAGCACTGCATCACAGTGCAAGAGATACCACTCTTGAACCAGTCCCTGGTTCAAATCCAGGCTGGATTATATCCCATGGGGATGTGCACAATTGACCCAGTGTTGTTCAGGGTAGACTATCATTGTAAATAATAAATTGTTCTTAACTGACTTGCATAGTTAAATAAAGGTCAACTAAATTTAATTAGAATTATTTAACTCAGAAACAGAAAAAAAATGTTTTAAACACTTCTTTGCAGCTTTTGATGTTATTGATCATAATCTGCTGCTGGAAATATAATGGCTTTACATCCCCTGCTATATTGTGGATCTAGAGTTACCTGTCTAACAGAACACAGAGGGTGTTCTTTAATGGAACCCTCTCCAACATAATTGCAAAAACTAAAGGCATTGTATTTGGGACCTAAAATTAAAACACTAAACCTCAACTAAATCTTGTAATGAATAATGTGGAAATGTAACAAGTTGAGTCTAAACTTATTGGAGTTACCCTAGATTGTAAACTATCATGGTCAAAACATAGATACAACAATAACTAAGATTGGGAGAGGTCTGTCCATAATAAAGCATTGCTCTGCCTTCATAACAACGATCAACAAGGTAGGTCCTACAGGCCCTAGTATTGTCACACCTGGACTACTGTCCAGTCGTGTGGTCAGGTGCCACATTGTCACACCCTTAAATGTACACAGAGAGCTAACACTATTATACATGTCAATCTCTCATGGCTCAAAGTAGAGATTTACTTTATCACTACTTGTATGTGAGAATTATTGACATATTGAATGCACCGAGCTGTCAGTTTAAACTACTAGCACACAACTGACACCAATGCATACCCCACAATACATGCCTCCAGGTCTCATCACAGTCCCCAAGTCCAGAACAGACTACGGGAGGTGCACAGTACTACAGAGAGACATGACATGGCTACTATTCCACATCAAGTCATGCAAACAGTAAATTAGGTTTAAAAATAGTTAGATACAACTTACTGGACAGGGGCGAGTGTGGAGACACATATGCACTATAGACACGCACATGTATTTTGTGTTGTCGATATGTGGTAGAGTAGTGTCCTGAGGGCAAACACGTGTGGCGACATCTGGTTTGTAATGTATAGAACTGCCTTTATTTCACTGGACCCCAGGAAGAGTAGCTGCTGCCTGGACAGCAGGTAATTGGGATCCATAACACAAATGTTTGTAAATGTCAAGGAACATGTCATTTAGTCAGGTGCCTTCTAGTGGCCTTGTTGGGTACTTCAGATTATCACAAATCTCAGGCCTTCCATGTAGCTTTATCACATGTAAAATATACTTTAAAACAGAAAGACAAAAAAACATTACCCTAAATATAAACCATCAACTTAGTGAAAACCATTATCTTTAAAAAAATGTACTGAATTATTTTACCATGTCAGTATTGCATTGTTGTAAATGTTGGTGGCATGGATTAGTTGGAGAATTATTGCAAGTGCCATTGTTGATCAAACACATTAGGCTATTTCCCCCTTCAACCACCTGGTCTATCCACTAGAAACCCATGTACTATATGGCCACATTAAAAATTTAGATATTTTCAGTTACCAAAGTTAAGCTGCCTGTAAATTACAGAAGACTTCAGTAATTTACCAGTAGCTTTGCAACCATATGACAGCTTCAATAAGCCCCTTATGGTGAACCAGAGGCTTTAGGATTATTATTTGGATTATTCAGTTAGTTTGCTGGTAGGAGAAGTATTGGGCATCACCAACAAACAAAATGAAAATTATTTTGTCAGTAAGAGCCGAACTTCCCATCACTAGAGGAATGCGGCATATGGATTTACCTCGAGGATGTCTAATAACCTTTTGAGATGCACAGAGATCAGGTCTACATTGACTGTAGTTACCCATTTCACTTTTATGGGTAGCGTTGACAGTTGGGCCCGTAATTGACATGTGGTCTCACATTTCTTGCCCTCTGGTGAGAGGTAATGTCCTTTATAAAACATGTTGAACTTTCCCTATTGTTATGACCCTCAGTCACTAGTAGATCTACAATTGCCAGTATTTATCATTGGTATGAAGATGCTCAGTAAAAGGGCAAAGCACCTCAATAGACTGATACAAAACCCATTACTACAGGTCAACACTTAGAAAATATCAACAAACTTTAGGGATCTTTTTAATCGTTTTACAAGATGCCTTGCCACCAAAATACAGTAGTGTTGTCAACATAAACACCTCGATGTTATAGCTGTGTTGCACTGCACCAGTTTAACACTCCCCTCCCTATAAATGCAAAGCCAGAAAAATCTCAGAGGAGTCAGGAATCCTGGTCTGAGGCTGGAGGCCGTAGCCTGGGGATGGAAGTGGTTTAGCTCTGGTCTCCCAGGGTGTGCTTGTCAAACAGGTACTCTGCCATCTTGTTGTTGACAGCATCCATCTTGGTGAGGTTGGTGATGTGGTCTCCCAGCTTCTTAATGGCCTCCACCTGCTCATTCAGGTAATGAGTCTCCAGGAAGTCACACAGCTAAAGAGGGAAAACAGGTCAGAAAAGAGAATGACTACAGACTATTGTAGATACAGTAACACACAAGAGCCTGGTGGTAATGGCATAAGTGCAGATAATGAGGTGTTTACAGCTGTCCAACTCCTGCACGAGCTGCATCGTGTGTGTGTGTGTGTGTGTGTAAAGTGGCATTCATGCATCTGAAGAAGCAGGTCACACAATCCTGTGTAATTAGTTAGCAGAGGTACAACAACCTGATCAGCTCCTGGGACAGTACCTGTATTCTATGTGATGATATTACTTACATGGGGGTCAACTTTGTCAGAGGCAATCTTGTGCAGGTCCAGCAGGGCCTGGTTCACATTCTTCTCCAGCTGCAGAGCACACTGCATGGCCTCCAGCCCATTGCCCCACTCATCACGGTCTGGCTTCTACACAGGACAGTGAACACAGAAGGGTTAGGGACTACTAGCAGATGTTTCTATACATAATTCAAAGTCAACAGTTATCAAAATATCTGACAAACTGGAACCAATGTAAAAAGATCAAGCTGGAGTCATTTTAACAGTCAATATGAACAACCACATAAGCTGGAGTTTATGAAGCACATCATGGGTCCGGTGTGGTTCAGTCGATAGAGAATGGCGCTTGCAACGCCAAAGGTTTCCAGAACCCCAGCTCAGAACACACACAACTCTGCGATCCTACTCACGGATGGGCTATTGCAGCAGACGACCACACCGGGTTCCACTCCTATCTCGCGGTCGACCGATTAATCGGAATGGCCGAGTTTCAGGGTAGCCTAGTGGTTAGAGCGTTGGACTAGTAACCGGAAGGTTGCAAGTTAGAACCCCGAGCTGACGAGGTCCAAAACTGTCGTTCTGCCCCTGAACAGGCAGTTAACCCACTGTTCCTAGGCAGTCATTGAAAATAAGAATTTGTTAACTGACTTGCCTAGTTAAATAAAAAGGTCAAATAAAAAATTGTAATCAGTAAATCGGCATTTTTGGACACCGATCACGGCCGATTACATTGCACTCCACAAGGAGACTGCGTGGCAGGCTGACTACCTGTTATGCGAGTGCAGCAAGGAGCCACGGTAAGGTGCTAGCTAGGATTAAACCGATCTTATAAAAAATAAATCTTAACATAAATCACTAGTTATCATCAACCATGTGTAGTTATTACTAAATTATCTAGCTTGTCCTGCGTTGCATATAATCAGCCTTTTAACGTCTTATGGCTGGGGGCAGTATTGAGTAGTTTGGATGATTAAGGTTCCCGGAGTAAACTGCCTGCTACTCAGGCCCAGTTGCTAATATATGCATATTATTAGTAGATTTGGATAGGAAACACTGAAGTTTCTAAAACTGTTTGAATGATGTCTGAGTATAACAGGACTCTTATGGCAGGCAAAAAAACGGAGAAAAAAATCCAAACAGGAAGTGGGAAGTCTGAAGTTTGTAGTTTTTCAACTCATAGCCTATCAAATATACAGTGTCTACGGGGTCATAATGCACTTCTTAAGGCTTCCACTAGATGTCAACAGTCTTCAGAACCTTGTTTGATGCTTCTGCTGTGAAGGAGGGGGAATGAGAGCTGAATGAGTCAGGTCTGCCAGAGTGGCTTGAGCTGGTCACGCGCGTTCACGTGAGAGTTAGCTTGCGTTCCATTGCATTTCTGAAGACAAAGGAATTCTCCGGTTGGAACATTATTGAAGATTTATGATAAAAACATCCTAAAGATTGATTCTATAGATCGTTTGACATGTTTCTACGGACTGTAACGGAACTTTGACTTTGCCTGCTCGCGCCTCATGAATTTGGATTACTGGGCTAAATGTGAACAAAATGGACTTCATCTAACAAATCAAACATTTATTGTGGAACTGGGATTCCATTCTGATGAAGAGCAAAGGTAAGTGAATATTTATAATGCTATTTCTGACTTCGTTGACTCCACAAGATGGCGGATATCTGTATGGCTCGTTTTGTTTCGGAGCGCTGAATTCCGATTGCATGGTGTACTTTTTCGGTAAAGCTTTTTTGAAATTTGACACAGCGGTTGCATTAAGGAGAAGTTAATCTAAAGTTCCATGCATAACTTGTATCTTTTATCAATATGTATTATGAGCATTTCTGTAAATTGATGTGGCTCTGCAAAAATCACCGGATGTTTTGGGAGCAAAACATTACTGAACGTAACACGCCAATGTAAACTGAGATTGTTGGCTAGAAATATGAACTTTATCGAACAAAACATGTATTGTGTAACATGAAGTCCTATGAGTGTCATCTGATGAAGATCAAATGTTAGTGATTCATTTCTCGATTTCTGCTTTTTGTGACTCCTCTTGGCTGGAAAAATTGTGTTTTTCTGAGACTAGGTACAGACCTAACAGCAGTTGTGTGCTTTCGCTGTAAAGCATTTTTGAAATCGGACACTGGTGGTATTCATACGTTTCTTTAAAATGGTGTAAAACACTTGTATGTTTGAGGAATTTTAATTATGAGATCTGTTTTGAATTTGGCGCCCTGCACAATCACTGACTTGTTATATCGGTCCCGTTAACGGGATCTAAGCCATAAGTTAATTTATCATTGAATCATAGCCTACTTCGCCAAATTGGTGATTTAACAAACGCACCAATGTGTACCTAACCATAAACGTCGCCTTAAAATCAATACACAAGTATATATTTTTAAACCTGCATATTAGTTCATATTGCCTGCTAACATGAATTTCATTTAACTAGGGAAATTGTGTCACTTCTCTTGCGTTGATTGCACGCAGAGTCAGGGT
Source organism: Oncorhynchus tshawytscha (assembly GCF_018296145.1). NCBI lineage: Eukaryota > Metazoa > Chordata > Actinopteri > Salmoniformes > Salmonidae > Oncorhynchus > Oncorhynchus tshawytscha. Next base: position 65,747,146 of record NC_056437.1, on the reverse strand, counting down.
ACATGCTACAGTTTGGGCCATCTGACTCAGTGTTAACTAATTTTGCATAATTATTACATAACATTGAAGGTTGTGCAATGTAACAGGAATATTTAGACTTACGGATGCCACCCGTTATGTAAAGTACGGAACGGTTCCGTATTTAACTGAAAGAATAAAAGTTTTGTTTTCGAAATGTTCATTTCTGGATTTGACCATATTAATGACCTAAGGCTCATTTCTGTGTTACTATGTTAAAATGAAGTCTATGATTTGATATTTGATAGAGCAGTCTGACTGAGCGGTGGTAGGCAGCAGCTGGTTCGTAAGCATTCATTCAAACAGCACTTTTGTGCGTTTGCCAGCAGCTCATCGCTGTGCTTAAAGCATTGAGCGGTTTGTGACTTCAAGCCTATCAACTCCCGAGATTAGGCTGGTGTAACCGATATGAAATGGCTAGCTAGTTAGCGGGGTGCGTGCTAATAGCGTTTCAATCGGTGACACTCGCTTTGAGACCTTGAAGTAGTTGTTCCCCTTGCCCTCTGCAAGGGCCGCCGCGGCTTTTGTGGAGAGATGGGTAACGATGCTTCGAGGGTGGCTGTTTTCGATGTGTTCCTGGTTCGAGCGAGAGAGGGACGGAAGCTTTACCGTTACACTGGCAATACTAAAGTGCCTATCAGAACATCCAATAGTCAAAGGTATATGAAATACAAGTGGTAGAAAGAGTCATAATAACTACAACCTAAAACTTCTTGCCTGGGAATATTGAAGACTCATGTGAAAAGGAACCACCAGCTTTCCTATGTTCTCATGTTCTGAGCAAGGAACTTAATCATTAGCTTTTTTACATGGCACATATGGCACTTTTACCTTCAACACTTTTTTTTGCATTATTTAAACATGTTTCATTATTCATTTAAGGCTAAAGTGATTGTATTGATGTATTATATTAAGTTAAAATTAAAGTGTTCATTCAGTATTGTTCTAAGTGTCATTACAAATAGGCCGATTAATCGGTATCGGCTTTTTCTGGCCCTCCAATAATCGGTATCGGCGTTGAAAAATGATAGTCAGTCGACCTCTACGCCAGCCAATCAGATAAAAACAAGTGGCTCCCACGGGCAATTGAGTGGAAAAACATGGCCTGGAACAGCGAGTTAAGTTCACTGCACAGTCCCCAGACCTCAAACCAATAGAGAATCTTTGGGACGAGATGGAACGGGCTGTTCCCAGCAAGACTACATCGCCGTAATATATTTCAGCGTGTCAGCATGGACAAAAATCCCCGTGGAACATTTCAGACACCTTGTAGAATGTCCCCAAAAAATGCAGGCTGTTCTGGAGGCAAACAGGGGTCTGAGTAGATGAGTTTAACCACTTATTTTGCATTCACTAGTCTACACACACACACACACACACACACACACACCCTGATTGCCTAGTCACTTTTAACCCTTACCTAATGTATTATATCTCAACTACCTTGTACCCCTGCACATGGTCTCAGTACTTGTATAAAGCCTTGTTATTCTCTGTTATCATTTCCATTTAGCAAATATTTATCTTTAACTCTGCATTGTTGGAAATGAGCTAGTAAGTACACATGTCACTGTAAAGTCTACACCTGTTGTAGTCAGTGCACGTGACCAATACAATTTGAAATTGGCCAGTGATCATATATTAACATTGGGAGAGTTTGGATAAAGTAGATGGAGTTACACCCACCATGCTCTCAGTTCAGTGGTTATGAAGGGAGGCAGTGTGTTCAGGCCTAAGCAGTCAGGACATTATCTCCTCTGGTCACCTTGCTCTAATACCAGGGCAGCCACACACGGCCTGCCTTACAATGAACTCAGTATTAACATGAACTACTCATCCAAAACAACTTCTCACAGTATTAGAAAAAAAAGGCTCTAGATTGACTATAAAGGGTTCTCTAGACTTCTTGACAGATTGTAGATCAGCCACTTGGTTCCAGGTAGAACCCTTTATAGTCAACTGAGACAATAACCATTTGAACCAGAGAACCCTCTACGAAGATGTTACCGTTCTTTTTTATATCAGTATACAATGTAAATGTGTTTTTCGATGCTCAGGCGCTCACCTTGATGTCCTGGAGTAAAATGCGTCCACCTCTCTTGTTCTGGAAGGAGAGTAGCTTGTCGGCGTGCTCCCGCTCCTCGTCGCTGTTCTCCTTGAAGAAATGCGCGAAGCCAGGCAGAGCCACATCGTCACGGGAGAAATAGAAAGCCTGGGTGGATAAACAAGTGCGTTTAGAAACACATGTCTAATATAACTCATTCTATTATTGAGGGATCTAAGCATGATTGACACAGCAATATGATCCGGAAAATCATTAGCCTACTTGGTAACCTGCCAATTAACCTGTCAAGGAGATACGCTCTGTCCAAGGATATATTTATGAGCTTTATTTGAATGATACGTCTACCTCAAAGCTGTTGCCTAGGCGTACAGAAAAATATTTAGGCTCAGGCATAATAATACTAGGTAAAGCAACAAACTGTTCCTCTTGGTAGCCAATTAGTCCCCTTACCATTGAAGTGTAAGTATAAGAGGCAAAGATCTCCATGTTGATCATCCGGTTGATCGCAACTTCGCAATCGTGGTGATAGTTCTGGCGGACCTGAGACTCCATTTTAATTTTATATCAAAATTAACGGTACAACTATAGAGATTCTTATATTATTTTACTAAGACAGTTCAAGTAATTATTACGTTATCAATCCGAAATGTTATATAGCGCGGGAGGCGGGCAGAAGAGTTCCGTTCAATCACTGTTGAAGCAAGAAGTTCTTCGTGCGTCTTCCCAGAGTTGTGAACTGGAAGGAGCCTTGTTCGCTCTATTTATTGTTCCAAGCGGACCGCGTCAGTGAAATCGACCCTCTTCTTCGATGAGATTTAACGGCAGGTTGGCATCCAATACATGTTGCATTACCGCCACCTACTAGACTGGAGTATAACTCCCTTATACTTTGCTTATTTAAAAATTTCAACAAACACAACACAAAATACAACAAATACCCTACCATCTAACACTACACCAACATATAATATATAATAAATACCATACTCCACTATTTACATCTATTTAGTCATACTTCATGCCAACAGCATGAAAGGATGGAACACCACCACTTAAACACACCCTGTAACCCCAAATAAAATAAAATAAAATTGTATTAGTCACCTGGGCCAAATACAACAGCTGTAGACCTTTCAGTGAAATGCTTACTTACCAGCCCCTAACCGACTGTGCAGTTTAAAAAAATACAGATAAGAATAAGAGATAAAACTCTTCTGATGTCAAGTCTCGCACACGCAAATACCATTACTATAAATGCCAAACATTTCCAATCTTACTGAAAAATATATCACTTGTTGGTTCATCCCTCTGTACTGGTACAGATCTACTACTCACACCCCTCCTCTTTGGATCTCTCCCCTTGACCCATCTTCCTCTACCTCTTAACTGCCTCAGCATATGACAACTTCTGCACTAACGTTACTCTAACCCTGGAAACCTCAACCTGCTTCTCTCGCACGGGACATTTCTGATCCCCAGCTCCATGGGCACCCCCTTAATCAAATCAAATGTATTTATATAGCCCTTCATACATCAGCTGATATATCAAAGTGCTGTACAGAAACCCAGCCTAAAACCCCAAACAGCAAGCAATGCAGGTGTAGAAGCACAGTGGCTAGGAAAAACTCCCTAGAAAGGCCAAAACCTAGGAAGAAACGTATAGAGGAACCAGGCTATGAGGGGTGGCCAGTCCTCTTCTGGCTGTGCCAGGTGGAGATTGTAACAGGACATGGCCAAGATGTTCAAATGTTCATAAATGACCAGCATGGTCAAATAATAGTAATCACAGTGAACAGGTCAGGGTTCCATATCCGCAGGCAGAACAGTTGAAATTGGAGCAGCAGCACGGCCAGGTGGACTGGGGACAACAAGGAGTCATCGTGCCAGGTAGTCCCGAGCCATGGTCCTAGGGGTCAGGTCCTCCGAGAGAGAGAGAAAGAAAGAAAGAGAGAATTAGAGAGAGCATACTTAAATTAGTTGGTTAGGGCATCAACTTTGTGCATGACACAAGTCCTTTTTCCAACAATTGTTTACAGACAGATTATTTCACTTATAATTCACTGTATCACAATTCAAGTGGGTCAGAAGTTTACATACACTAAGTTGATTGTGCCTTTAAACAGCTTGGAAAATTCCAGAAAATGATGTCATGGCTTTAGAAGCTTCTGATAGGCTAATTGGCATAATTAGAGTCAATTGGAGGTGTATCTGTGGATGTATTTCAAGGCCTACCTTCAAACTCAGTGTGTCTTTGCTTGACATCATGGGAAAATCAAAAGAAATCAGCCAAGACCTCAGAAAAAAAACATTGTAGACCTCCACAAGTCTGGTTCATCCTTGGGAGAAATTTCCAAATGCCTGAAGGTACCACGTTCATCTGTACAAACAATAGTATGCACGTATAAACACCATGGGACCACGCAGCCGTCATATCACTCAGGAAGGAGACACGTTCTGTCTCCTAGAGATTAACGTACTTTGGTGCGAAAAGTGCAAATCAATCCCAGAACAACAGCAAAGGATCTTGTGAAGATGCTGGAGGAAACGGGTACAAAAGTATCTATATCCACAGGAAAACAAGTCCTATATCAACAAAACCTGAAAGGACGCTCAGCAAGGAAGAACCCACTGCTCCAAAACCGCCATAAAAAAGCCAGACTACAGTTTGCAACTGCACATGGGAACAAAGAATGTACTTTTGGAGAAATGTCCTCTGGTCTGATGAAACAAAAATAGCACTGTTTGTCCATAATGACCATTGCATTGTTTGGAGGAAAAGGGGAAGGCTTGCAAGCCGAAGAACACAATCTCAACCGTGAAGTATGGGCGTGGCAGCATCATGTTGTGGGGGTGCTTTGGTGCAGGAGGAACTGGTGCACTTCACAAAATAGATGGCATCATGAGGCAGGAAAATTATCTGGATATATTGAAGCAACATCTCAAGACATCAGTCAGGAAGTTAAAGCTTGGTCGCAAATGGGTCGTCCAAATGGACAATGACCCCAACTATACTTCCAATGTTGTGGCAAAATGGCTTAAGGACAACAAAGTCAAGGTATTGGAGTGGCCATCACAAAGCCCTGACCTCAATCCTATTGAAAATTTGTAAGCAGAACTGAGAAAAGCGTGTGCGAGCAAGGAGGCCAACAAACCTGACTCAGTTACACCAGCTCTGTCAGTAGGAATGGGCCAAAATTCACCCAACTTATTGTGGGAAGCTTGTGGAAGGATACCCAAAACGTTTGACCCAAGTTAAACAATTTAAAGGCAATGCTACCAAATACCAATTGAGTGTATGTAAACTTTTGACCCACTGGGAATGTGATGAAAGAAATAAAAGCTTAAATAAATGATTCGCTCTACTACTATTCTGACATTTCACATTCTTAAAATAAAGTAGTGATCCTAACTGACCTAAAACAGGGAATTTTTACTGGGATTAAATGTCAGGAATTGTGAAAAACTGAGTTTAAATGTATTTGGATAAGGTGTATCTTCAACTATAGTTATTTGTAGAATGACACTTTTTCAATGGATTAGCCTCCAGATGTGACAATGCTAATGTTCTCTGGCAGAGTTCCAGCTCTGGTAAAGGTCATGAATTAATTTTTTTGTACATTCAAGACCCGTTTTAGACCATAAAGGGAGGCCTGCAGTGACTGAAAAGCAGTCTGGAGCTCTTCAACAGCCTGAACCAGAGAAGGAGATTTGAGATTCTTCAAATAGCCACTCTTTGCCTTGATGACAGCTTTGCATACTCTTGGCATTCTTTCAACCAGCTTCACTTGGAATGCTTTTCCAACAGTCTTGAAGGAGTTCCCACATATTCTTTTTACATTTTTTTATTTTTTATTTAACCTTTATTTAACAAGGCAAGTCAGTTAAGAACAAATTCTTATTTACAATGACGCCCTACCAAAAGCCAAACGGCCTCCTGCGGGGATGGGGGCAGGGACTAAAAATTTAAATACATTAAATAAAAAAATAGGACAAAACACACATCACGACAAGAGAGACAACACTACATAAAGAGAGACCTAAAGACAACAACATAGCATGGCAGCAACACAACATGACAACAATATGGCAGCAGCACAACATGGTAGCAGCAAAAATCACGGTACAAACAGTGTTGGGCACAGACAAACATGCTGGGCACTTATTGGCTGCTTTTCCTTCACTCTTTGATTTGGTTGAGGTCGGGGGATTGTGGAGACCAGGTCATCTCATGCAGCACCCCAACACTCTCCTTCTTGGTCAAATAGCCCTTACACAGCCTGGTGGTGTGTTTGGTCATTGTCCTGTTGGATAGCAAATGATAGTCCCACTAAGCCCAAACCAGATGGGATGGCGTATCATTGCAGAATGCTGTGGTAGCCATGCTGGTTAAGTGTGCCTTGAATTCTCAAGAAATCACAGACAGTGTCACCAGCAAAGCACTCCCACACCATAACACCTCCTCCATGCTTTACAGTGGGAAATACACATGCAGTGATCATCCATTCACCTACTCTGCGTCTCACAAAGACACGGCGGTTGGAAATAAAAATCTCCAATTTGGACTCCAGACCAAAGGACAAATTTCCACTGGTCTAATGTCCATTGCTCGTGTTTCTTGGCCCGAGCAAGTCTCTTCTTATTGTTGGTGTCCTTTAGTAGTTGTTTCTTTGCAGAAATTCAAACATGAAGGCCCGATTCACGCATAGTACTCATCATAGTACTTTTTGCGACTGATGGTTGGCCTGGGTCCAACAGAGATAAACGACAAAGGAAGACATTCAAACACGTAAATACATGTATTATTTCTTACTTCAAACGGGCGGCATGTCGGGTGCAAAGTATTATGATTACTGTGAGCATAGTTTCAAGTGTATAAGTGTTGTCTATTTTTCTTTCTCCCTTTTCCTCTCTCTACTCCTCCCTCTTTTGATAAACAAGCAGTCATGTTGGTGTTAGTCCACTAGGGACCTGTTTTCATCGTATTAAGTTGGAATAACATCAATATCATCAATAACCTATACCATGTGTGTGTATCCTGTGTTATCATTTAGTTAGTTAGTAAATAAATAATTAAAATCAATTTGTGTTGTACGGAATGATCAGTAAGCTGGGGTTTGTGCATTTGCAAGGAGCATGTAAAGTTCAGAATTATGAAACTGATTTGAGGTAATGATTAATACATGACTGTTAATTGATAAATTTATTTAATCAAGTAGCAATTAAACCTAGTAAGTTGATTCGATACATAACAGTCATTTGATTAATGTTAAGTCACGTCACGCCACTTCCCTGTGGCGGTCCTCGTGAGAGCCAGGTTCATCATAGCGCTTGATGGTTTTTGAAATGTTCAAGTTCTTTAAATTTTCCGCATTGACTGACCTTCATGTCTTAAAGTAATGATAGAGTGTCGTTTCTCTTTGCTTATTTCAGCTGTTCTTGCTGTTATATGGACTTGGTATTTTACCAAATAGGTCTATCTTCTGTATAACACCCCTCCCAATTTCACAACACAGCTGGCTCAAACGCAATAAGAATTAAATCAATTCCATAAATGAACTTTTAACAAGGCACATCTGTTAATTGAAATGCATTCCAGGTAACTACCTCATGAAGCTGGTTGAAAGAATGCCAAGATTGTGCAAAGCTGTCATTTTATTTTATTCCTTTAACTAGGCAAGTCAGTTTCTAATTTTCAATGACAGCCTAGGAACATTGGGTAAACTGCCTTGTTCATCAGGGGCAGAACAACATTTGCCCTTCTGCTAAAACAAGGTCACAAGGTCACTTAGAACAACCTGGACGTAACATAGTAAATGTACATCTGGGATACTCCAATTAGTATGATACGTTTTCTATGGTATGTATTCATTTGTGGAAGTCCATCATCCATTTCGTATGAAATGTTACAAACTGCAATTCGTACAATATGTTACGAATTGGAATTTGTACAAAATGTTAGGAATTTGCAATACATATGATATGTTACGAATTCCAATTTGTTGTGGCTAACGTTAGGTCGGTGGCTAGGTGGCTAATGTTAGCTAGGTGGCCAAAGTTAGCTAGGCTAGGGTTTAGGGGTTAAAGTTAAGGTTAGGATTTAGATGAAACGTTTAAGGTTAGGGGAAAGGTTAGCTAAAATGCTAAAGTTGTCAGTGATGAGTTTCAAACAAGCAAACTTCTCCTTTAAGCATGAAACATCATTTAGTCCAAAAGTGATGTCATTTTCACCAAAAAGAAAGAATTCCAAGTATGTCACAGCCCTTTTGTCGCACAATTTTCAGTATAAGTCTACTGTCACTCCCAACAGTCTGAAGAGGCTTTGTCTCATTGCCTCCAAACCTTTGCGCTCATAATGAAAACATTACACTATAAAGTGAGGTTCAGTCTAGAATAGTTGATCATAGTAACAGAGAGCAGGGTGCATACTTCACAGAATATCTTTGTTGAAGACCCGTACCCCCATTTGAAGCAGCTTTATCATTTTTCAACAAACAATGAACCTAGATAGTAGATATGACAAACTGATTGATAGATCCTGTTTTGGGTTACTTATTAGGAAAAAGGTGGTTCTGTTCTCAAACAATTGGAGTAGAGGCACTACCTTACATACTAGGCCAGTACAGACCAGGGGGTGTATAAAGGTATCAAGCCTGTTGTCAGAATAGGATTAGGGCAAGGTGACTGGTAACATGACCGAATACAAACAGTGCAGCTATTCCCTCCGCAAGGCTATCAAACAAGCTAAGCGTCAGTACAGAGACAGAGTAGAATCTCAATTCAACGGCTCAGACACAAGAGGCATGTGGCAGGGTCTACAGTCAATCACGGACTACAAGAAGAAATCCAGCCCAGTCACGGACCAGGATGTCTTGCTCCCAGGCAGACTAAGTAACTTTTTGCCCGCTTTGAGGACAATACAGTGCCACTGACACAGCCTGCAACGAAAACATGCGGACTCTCCTTCACTGCAGCCGAGGTGAGTAAGACATTTAAACGTGTTAACCCTCGCAAGGCTGCAGGCCCAGACGGCATCCCCAGCCGCGCCCTCAGAGCATGCGCAGACCAGCTGGCCGGTGTGTTTACGGACATATTCAATCAATCCCTATACCAGTCTGCTGTTCCCACATGCTTCAAGAGGGCCACCATTGTTCCTGTTCCCAAGAAAGCTAAGGTAACTGAGCTAAACGACTACCGCCCCATAGCACTCACTTCCGTCATCATGAAGTGCTTGAGAGACTAGTCAAGGACCATATCACCTCCACCCTACCTGACACCCTAGACCCACTCCAATTTGCTTACCGGCCAAATAGGTCCACAGACGATGCAATCTCAACAACACTGCACACTGCCCTAACCCATCTGGACAAGAGGAATACCTATGTGAGAATGCTGTTCATCGACTACAGCTTGGCATTCAACACCATAGTACCCTCCAAGCTCGTCATCAAGCTCGAGACCCTGGGTCTCGACCCCGCCCTGTGCAACTGGGTACTGGACTTCCTGACGGGCCGCCCCCAGGTGGTGAGGGTAGGCAACAACATCTCCACCGCGCTGATCCTCAACACTGGGGCCCCACAAGGGTGTGTTCTGAGCCCTCTCCTGTACTCCCTGTTCACCCACAACTGCGTGGCCACGCACGCCTCCAACTCAATCATCAAGTTTGCGGACGACACAACAGTGGTAGGCTTGATTACCAACAACGACGAGACGGCCTACAGGGAGGAGGTGAGGGCCCTCGGAGTGTGGTGTCAGGAAAATAACCTCACACTCAACGTCAACAAAACTAAGGAGATGATTGTGGACTTCAGGAAACAGCAGAGGGAAACCCCTATCCACATCGATGGAACAGTAGTGGAGAGGGTAGCAAGTTTTAAGTTCCTCGGCATACACATCACAGACAAACTGAATTGGTCCACTCACACAGACAGCATCGTGAAGAAGGCGCAGCAGCGCCTCTTCAACCTCAGGAGGCTGAAGAAATTCGGCTTGTCACCAAAAGCACTCACAAACTTCTACAGATGCACAATCGAGAGCATCCTGGCGGGCTGTATCACCGCCTGGTACGGCAACTGCTCCGCCCACAACCGTAAGGCTCTCCAGAGGGTAGTGAGGTCTGCACAACGCATCACCGGGGCAAACTACCTGCCCTCCAGGACACCTACACCACCCGATGTTACAGGAAGGCCATAAAGATCATCAAGGACATCAACCACCCGAGCCACTGCCTGTTCACCCCGCTATCATCCAGAAGGCGAGGTCAGTACAGGTGCATCAAAGCTGGGACCGAGAGACTGAAAAACAGCTTCTATCTCAAGGCCATCAGACTGTTAAACAGCCACCACTAACATTGAGTGGCTGCTGCCAACACACTGACACTGACACTGACTCAACTCCAGCCACTTTAATAATGGGAATTGATGGGAAATGATGTAAATATATCAATAGCCACTTTAAACAATGCTACCTTATATGATGTTACTTACCCTACATTATTCATCTCATATGCATATGTATATACTGTACTCTATATTATCGACTGCATCCTTATGTAATACATGTATCACTAGCCACTTTAACTATGCCACTTTGTTTACATACTCATCTCATATGTATATACTGTACTCGATACCATCTACTGTATCTTGCCTATGCTCCTCTGTACCATCACTCATTCATATATCCTTATGTACATATTCTTTATCCCCTTACACTGTATAAGACAGTAGTTTTGGAATTGTTAGTTAGATTACTTGTTGGTTATTACTGCATTGTCGGAACTAGAAGCACAAGCATTTCACTACACTCGCATTAACATCTGCTAACCATGTGTATGTGACAAATAAAATTAGATTTGATTTGATTTGATTTGAGATGTAATGTTATTCAATATGATCTAAAATACAAAAACTGAAACTAAATCAGCACTGAGACGTTTGATGCATACTGCCCCAGAAGACCTAGTTCTTATGAATACCATTGACGTTTCAACTACATGGCTGTATTGAGCAATAACCCAGCACCCTGAAAGCACCCTGTCAACAGTTGTGGAAGATCAGGTCATGTGAACTGAAGTTGTTAGGAAGGTTACTTTATAACTGTCGTCTTTGATTTTCATTGGCTGTAAAACGTTTTCCACTTCACAGTTTTAGCTTAATAACCTATGTATGGTTAGATGTATGTAGCTACTGTTTTTGTGTAGTTATTTGGAGGCTAATGTGATCAACTTTGATAGACCATTTGTCAACTACAATATGTCATTTGAAACCGAAAGGTGTATATCAAATACCATTTCTACAAAAGCCAAAATATCTGTCTCAAGCCTGCGTGAAGGGTTTGGTGGTGAGTTTCTGAACTGTTAGTTAGATCAAGAGTTTAAGGTAATACAGAAAAATATTGGTATTTGAGTTTGATTGACTATATTGGGCTCACGAGTGGCACAGCGGTCTGAGGCACTGCATATCAGTGCTAGAGGCATCACTACAGACCCTGGTTCGATCCCGGGCTGTTTCACAACCACCCGTGATCAGGAGTCCTATAGGGCGGCGCACAATTGGATTGTGTGAAGCCCGAGGGGTTTGTGCTGATTGAATGGAAATTGTGACAGCTGGTTAAATGGTGCCCCTTGACAAGGCAAGAGCAAGATGTATGTCAGGAGAAGTGCAGTATTATCAGAAGGGGAGTTACACTCAATGTGATCAAGACAAAGGAGATGATTGTGGACTACAGGAAAAGGAGGACCGAGCACGTCCCCATTTTCATCGACGGGGCTGTAGTGGATCAGTTCCTTGGCGTCAACATCACCAACAAACCAACATGGTCCAAGCACACCAAGACAGTTGTGAAGAGGACACGACAAAACCGATTCCCCCTCAGGAGACTGAAAAGATTTGGCATGGGTCCTCAGATCCTCAAAAGGTTTTACAGTTGCACCATCGAGAGCATCCTGACGGGTTGCATCGCTGCCTGGTATGGCAACTGCTCGGCCTCCGACCGCAAGGCACTACAGAGCGTGTACATCACCGGGGCCAAGCTTCCTGCCATCCAGGACCTCTATACCAGGCGGTGTCAGAGGAAGACCCCAAACATTGTTAAAAAACTCCTGACACCCTAGTCATAGACTGTTCTCTCTGCTACCGCACAGCAAGCGGTACCGGAGCGCCAAGTCTAGGTCCAAAAGGCTTCTAAACAGCTTCTACCCCAAAGCCATTAGACTCCTGAACATCTAATCAAATGGCTACAGAGACCATTTACATTGCCCCCCATCTTCTACGCTGCTGCTACTCTCTGTTATTATCTATGCATAGTCACTTTAATAACTCTACCTACATACACATACTACCTCAATTACCTCGTCACTGGTGCCCCCGCACATTGACTCTGTACCGGTGCTCTCTGCATATAGCCCAGCTATTGTTATTTACTGCTCCTCTTTAATTATGTGTTATTCTTATCTCTTCCTTTTTTATGTATTTCCTTAAAACTGCTTTGTTGGTTAAGGGCTTGTAAGTAAGCATTTCACTGTAAGGTTGAATTTGGCGCATGTGACAAATAAAATTTGATTGGATTTGATTTGACTTGGAATACGGAAGAAGAATGGAGGGGAAAAGAGAGGCAGAGGAGGTCTAAGCGAGAGAGGGAGGAAGAGGGTGAGCTTGAGTCGGTTAAAAATGGTGGGATAAAATGAGATGGTTTGTTAAAGAAGAATGGTAGAACGTGTAAACAGAGTGAGTTGAAGACAGGAGGAGAAATGGAAGTGAATGAGGGCGAAGTATCGGAGGTGGTAAGCATTTCACCTGTTATATTTGGCGCATGTGACTAATAAAATTTGATTTGATTTATTTTGAGTTACAGGGTGTGTTAAGTGGTGGTGTCCCATCCTTTCATGCTGTTGGCTACGACTAAATAGATGTAAATAGGGAGTATGGTATTTATTATATATTTTTGTGAGTGTCGTGTTAGATGGTAGGGTATTTGTTGTATTTTTTGTTGTTGTGGTTGTTATTTTTTTTTTTTTTTTTTAAAGCAAAGTATATGGGAGTTATACTCCAGTCTAGTAGGTGGCGGTAATGCAACATGTACTGGATGACAACCTGCCATTAAATCTCATCGAATAAGAGGGTGGATTTCACTGACGCGGTCCGCTTGGAACAATAAATAGAGCGAACAAGGCTCCTTCCAGTTCACAACTCTGGGAAGACGCATGAAGAACTTCTTGCTTCAACAGTGATTGAACGGAACTCTTCTGCCCGGGCCATATAACATTCCGGATTGATAACGTAACACTTATTTGAATTGTCTTAGTAAAATAATACAAGAATCTCTGTATTTGTACCGTTAATTTTGATATAAAATTAAAATGGAGTCTCAGGTCCGCCAGAACTATCACCACGATTGCGAAGTTGCAATCAACCGGATGATCAACATGGAGATGTTTGCCTCCTATACTTACACTTCAATGGTAAGGGGACTGTAATTGGCTACCAAGAGGAACAGTTTCTTGTTTTACTTTATTATTATTATTATTATGCCTGGGCTTAAGTATTTTTCTGTACGCCTAGGCAACTAACAGCTTTGAGGTAGACGTATCATTCAAATAAAGCTCATAAATATATCCTTGGACAGAGCGTATCTCCTTGACAGGTTAATTGGCAGGTTAAAAGTCGGCTAATGATTTTCCGGATCATATTGCTGTGTCAATCATGTTTAGATCCCTCACTAATAGAATGCGTTCTATTAGACATGTGTTTCTAAACACACTTGTCTGTCCACCAAGGCTTTCTATTTCTCCCGTGACGATGTGGCTCTGCCTGGCTTCGCGCATTTCTTCAAGGAGAACAGCAACGAGGAGCGGGAGCACGCCGACAAGCTACTCTCCTTCCAGAACAAGAGAGGTGGACGCATTGTCCTTCAGGACATCAAGGTGAGCGCCTGACCGCCGAGAAACACATTTACTTTGTATACTGCGCAACAAAAAAGAACATAAACATCTTCGTAGAGGGTTCTCTGGTTGAAAAGGTTCTACCTGGAACCAAGTGGTTGATCTATAATCTATGGCAAGAAGTCTAAAGAACCCTTTATAGTCTATCTAGGGACTTTTTTTAAACACTGAACTTCAAGTTCTTTTGGATGAGTAGTCATTCATGTTAATACTGAATTCATTGTAAGGCAGGCCCTGTGTGGCTCCCTGGTATTAGAGCAAGGTGACCAGAGGAGATAATGTCCTGACTGCTTAGGCCTGAACTAGAGGTTGACCGATTATGATTTTTCAACGCCAATACCGATTTATTGGAGGACCAAAAAAGCCGATACGGTTAATGGGCCGATTTAATAAATAAATAATATTTGTAATGACAATTACAACAATACTGAATGAACACTTATTATGACTTAATATAATACATCAAAGTCAATTTAGCCTAGAGTAGATGAAACATGTTCACTTTGGTTTAAATAATGTAATATATAAATCAATATTCCCAGGTAAGAAGTTTTAGGTTGTAGTTATTATAGGACTGTTTCCCTCTATACCATTTGTATATCATTAACCTTTGACTATTGGATGTTCTTATAGGCACTTTAGTATTGCCAGTGTAACAGTATAGCTTCCGTCCCTCTCCTCGCTCCTCCCTGGGCTCGAACCAACAGCCACCACATCGAAGCAGCGTTATCCATGCAAGGGGAAACGACCACCCCAAGGCTCAGAGCAAGTAAAGTTTGAAACGCTATTAGCGCGTGCTAACTAGCCAGCCATTTCACTTCGGTCACACCAGCCTCATCTCGGGAGTTGATAGGTTTGAAGTCATAAACAGCGCAATGCTTGTCGCACAACGAAGAGCTGCTGGCAAAACGCACGAAAGTGCTGTTTGAATGAATGTTTACGCTTCTGCTTCTGCCTACCACCGCTCAGTCAGATACTTGAATGCTCAGTCAGATTATATGCAACACAGGACACACTAGATAATATCTAGTAATATCATCAACCATGTGTGGTTAACTAATGATTATGATTGTTTTTTATAAGATAAGTTTAATGCTAGCTAGCAACTTACCTTGGCTTACTGCATTTGCGTAACAGGAAGTCTCCTTGTGGAGTGCAAGGAGAGAGGCAGGTCGTTATTGCGTTGGACTAGTTAACTGTAAGGTTGCAAGATTGGTTCTCCCGAGCTGACAAGGTGAAAATCTGTCGTTCTGCCCTGAACGAGGCAGTTAACCCACCGTTCCTGGCCGTCATTGAAAATAAGAATGTTTTCTTAACTGACTTGCCTAGTTAAATAAAGGTGTGTAATTTATTTACAGATTTCCATTGTTATGAACTTGAAATCGTCCCTAATTAATCGGCCATTCCTAATTAATCGGTCGACCTCTAGCCTAAACACACTGCCTCCATTCTGTCATAACCGCTGAACTGAAAGAGCACGAGGGGTGTAACTCAATCTACTCTATCCAAACTCTCCCAATGTTAATATAATATCTGCTCACTGCCCAGTTTCAAAACAAATTTTATTGGTCAATTGCACCGAATACAACAGGTGTCGACTTTACAGTGACATGCATATTTACGAGACCATTCCCAACATTGCAGAGTTAAGGAGATACTTGCTAAATACAGAAGGAAATGGTAACGCAAAGAATAACAAGGCAAAATAGAAGTACTGAGACAATGTGCAGGGGTATAAGGTAGTTGACAGTACGCACATGTAGGTAAGGGTTAAAGTGACTTGGCAATCAGTATGTGTGACTATGCGTGTGTGTGGGCTTATGTAGTGTGTCGCGGTAAGGTCTAGTGAGTGCGAATTAAGTGGCTCAACACATCTACTCAGACCCCTGTTTGCCTCCAGAACAGCCTGAATTATTTGGGGCATTCTACAAGGTGCCAAATGTTCCATAGGGATGTTGGTCCATGCTGACACGATGGCATCAGGCAGCTGCTGCAGATTGTGCGGCGATATAGTCATGCTGTGAACAGCCCGTTCCATCTCATCCCAAAGATTCTCTATTGGTTTGAGGTCTGGGGACTGTGCAGTAAACCTAACTCGCTGTTCCAGGCAGTGTTTTTCCACTCAATTGCCCAATGGAGCCACTTGTTAAAAATGATTTAAGCTGATAGGAGTGTAACCCTGTGTGGTTGTCTGCTGCAATGGCCCATCTGTGAGAAGGATTGCAGAGTTGTGTGTTCTGAGCTGGGGTTCTGGAAACCTTTGGCGTTGCAAGCGCCATTCTCTATCGACTGAGCCACACCGGACCCATGATGTGCTTCATAAACTCCAGCTTATGTGGTTGTTCATATTGACTGTTAAAATGACTCCAGCTTGATCTTTTTACATTGGTTCCAGTTTGTCAGATATTTTGATAACTGTTGACTTTGAATTATGTATAGAAACATCTGCTAGTAGTCCCTAACCCTTCTGTGTTCACTGTCCTGTGTAGAAGCCAGACCGTGATGAGTGGGGCAATGGGCTGGAGGCCATGCAGTGTGCTCTGCAGCTGGAGAAGAATGTGAACCAGGCCCTGCTGGACCTGCACAAGATTGCCTCTGACAAGGTTGACCCCCATGTAAGTAATATCATCACATAGAATACAGGTACAGTCTCAGGAGATGATCGGGTTGTTGTCGCTCTGCTAACTAATTACACAGGATTGTGTGACCTGCCTCTTCACACGCACACAATGCAGCTCATGCAGGAGTTAGACAGCTGCAAACACCTCATTATCTACACTTATGCCATTACCACCAGGCTCCTGTGTGTTACTGTATCTACAGTAGTATGTAGTCATTCTCTTGTCTGACCTGTGTTCCCTCTTTAGCTGTGTGACTTCCTGGAGACCCATTACCTGAATGAGCAGGTGGAGGCCATTAAGAAGCTGGGAGACTACATCACCAACCTCACCAAGATGGATGCTGTCAAAAACAAGATGGCAGAGTACCTGTTTGACAAGCACACCCTGGGAGGCCAGAGCTAAACCACTTCCATCCCCAGGCTACGGCCTCCAGCCTCAGACCAGGACTCCTGACTTCTCTGATAGCTCCTCCTGGCTTTGCATTTATAGGGAGGGGAGAGTGTTAAACTGGTGCAGTGCAACACATCTGTAACATTGAGGTATTCAAACACTACTGTATTTGAGGCAAGGCATCTTGTAAAACAATAAAAAAAATCACTAAAAGTTTGATGTTTTATAAGTGTTGACCTGTAGTAATGGATGTTGTATCAGTCTATTGAGGTTCTTTGCTCCGTCTTACTAAGCATCTTCATACTTGTGATAAATACTGACAATTGGAGACCTCCTAGTGGCTGAGGGTCATAACAATAGGAGAAGTTCAACATGCGGTTTTATAAAGGCCATTACGTCTTACCACAGAGGGCACTATTACAAGAAATGTGACAGACACCATGTCAATTAAGTGCCAACTGTCAACTCTACCCATAAAAGTGAAATGGGTAACTACAGTCAATGGAGACCTGAACTCTGCATCTCAACAGGTTATTAGACAGCCTCGAGGTAAATCCATATGCCGTATTTCTTTAGTGATGGGAAGTTCAGCTCTTACTGACACATTAAATCTTGCCTAATTGTGTTTCAGTGGGTGATGCCTGTTAGTTTACCAGTAGGGGACCTAACTGAATAATCACAATGCACCTTGTTCACCATAAAGGGCTTATTAAAGCTGTCATATGGTTGCAAAGCTACTGGTAATTTACCAAAATTACTGAAGTGTTCTGTAATTAACAGGCAGCCTAATTTTGGTAATTTATACTTAACTGAAAATATTGCTACTTTCCATGTGTCCATATAGTACATGGGTTTCTAGTGGAAATACCAGGTGGTTGAAGGGGAAAATGGCCTGAAGTGTTTGATCAACAATGGCATTTTCAATAATTCTGCCACTCATCCATTTTTCACACAACTGCCACCAACATTTACAACCATGAAATACTGACATGGTAAAATATTTGAGTACATAAACATTTTAAAATAATGGTTTTCATTTAGGGTAATATTTTGCAGCTTTGTCATTCTATTTTAAATGTGATAAGGCCACATGGAGGGCTTGAGATTTGTGATAATCTGAAGTACCCAAAAGGCTACTAGATGGCACCTGACTAAATGACATGTTCCTTGAAATGAACAAACATTTGTGTTATGGATCCCTTTTACCTGCTGTCAAGGCAGCAGCTACTCTTCCCGGGTCCAGCAAAATAAAGGCAGTTCGATACAATAACGTTACATTACGAAACAGATTTCACAACACGTTGACCCTCAGGCCACTACTCTACCACATATCTACAACAAGAAATCCATGTGTGTCTATTTTGATTGTTATTGTGTTTTTAAATATTTTACTGCTTGCTTGAGTCACTTTATGTGGAATAGTAGCCATGTCATGGCTCTCTAGTACTGCGCACCTCCAATAGTCTGTTCTAAACTTGGGGACTGTGAAGAGACCTGGTGGCATGTCTTCTGGGGTATGAATTGGTGTCTGAGTTGTGTGCTAGTAGTTTGTGTGGCACCTGACCACACGACTGGACAGTAGTCCAGGTGCGACAATACTAGAGCCTGAAGGACCTACCTTGTTGATAGTTAAGGCAGAGCAGTGCTTTATTATGGACAGACCTCTTCCCCATCTTAGCTACTGTTGTATCAATATGTTTTGACCATGACAGTTTACAATCCAGGGTAACTCCAATGAGTTTAGTCTCAACATGTTACATTTCCACATTATTCATTACAAGATTTTGTTGAGGTTTAGTGTTTAAATTTTAGGTCCCAAATACAATGCCTTTAGTTTTTGAAATTCATGTATTTAGGACTAACTTATTTCTTGCCACCCATTCTGAAACTGACTGCAGCTCTTAAGGTTTGCAGTGATTACACCTGCTGTGTATAGTGTTGAGTCATCAGCATACAAAGACACACAGGCTTCACTCAGTGCCAGTGGCAAGTCATTAGTAAAGATAGAAACAACAAGGGGCCAAGAAAGCTGCTCTGGGGAATGCCTGACTCTACCTAGATTATGTTGGAGAGGATTCCATTAAAGAACACCCTCTGTGTTCTGTTAGACAGGTAACTCTAGATTCACAATATAGCAGGGGATGTAAAGCCATAACACTTATTCTTTTTCCAGCAGCAGATTATGATCAATAACATCAAAAGCTGCAAAGAAGTGTTTAAAACATTTTTTAAATGTTTCTGAATTAAATAATTATATAGTTTTTACCTTTATTTAACTCGGCAAGTCGGTTAAGAACAACTTCTTATTTACAATGATGGCCTACCCTGGATGACACTGGGTCAATTCTGCACCGCCCTATGGGACTCCCAAACAGCCAGATGTAATACAGCCTGGATTTGAACCAGGGACTGTAGTGACACCTCTTGCACTGAGATGCAGTGCCGTAGACCGCTGCACCACTCGGGAACCAATTGGACCAGGATCGTCCGGGTTAGGGGAGAGTTTGGCCGGGGTAGGCCGTCATTGTAAAATAAGAATTTGTTATTTTTTTAATTTAACTAGGCAAAATCTTATTTACAATGACGGCCTATCACGGCCAAATACTAACCCGGACGGCGCTAGGCCAATTGTGTGCCACCCTGTGGGAATCACAATCACGGCCGGTTGTGATACATCCTGGAATCGAACCAAGGTTTGTAGTGACGCCTCTAGCACTGAGAGTTATGGAATGGATAACTATTTACAGTATCACTTTCTGTTTATAACTTTTTGCGGCTGGTCACATGATGGACCCGGTCGTGACAACTTAACACATGTTCTCTGGGTTGAACATTACTGAAAAGATTTGCATTAAAAAATTCAGAAAATACTTTGTAAAATGCATTTTAATGCTCTGTTTGCCCTTCTGCTAAAACAAGGTCACTTAGAACAACCTGGAAACAGGGGTAGATGTAACGTAGTAAATGTAAATCTGGGATACTCTAATTAGTATGATATGTTTTGTATTGTATGTTTTCATTTGTGGAAGTCCATCATCCTTTTCGTATAATATGTTACGAACTGCAAATTGTACAATATGTTAGGAATTTGCAATATATATGATATGTTACGAATTCCAATTTGTTGTGGCTAACGGTAGGTCGGTGGCTAATGTTAGCTAGGCTAGGGGTTAAAGTTAGGGTTAGGTCTAAGGTTAAGATTAGGATTTACATTAAAGGTTTAAGATTAGGGGAAAGGTTACCTAAAATGCTAAAGTTGTCAGTGATGAGTTTCAAACAAGCAAACTTATCCCTTATGTCACAACTTCTGCCGAAGTTGGTTCCTCTCCTTGTTTGGGCGGTGTTCGGCGGTCGACGTCACCGGTCTTCTAGCCATCGCCGATCCATTTTTCATGTTCCATTTGTTTGGTCTTGTTTTAGCACACACCTGGTTTCAATTCCTTAATTACATGTTGTATATTTTCCTCTGTTTCCCCCATGTCCTTGTCGGGAATTGTTTATTGTAAGTACTTGTGCTATGTTTTACTGGTGCGCTACAGGTTTTGTACCCATGTGTTTGTTGTTTTGTAAGCCATTCGTTTTATAAATTTAACTGCTCCGGCTATTCACCAAGTTCTGCTCTCCTGCGTTTGACTTTCCTGCCACCAGTTAAACACCCCTGAAAGAATTCATGACCCGTCATGGAGTCAGCAGGAACAGATACCCCTGGTATAGGGGTCGAGGAGCGCATCCAGGAGCAAGCAAAAGTGAACCACCATCTTGGCGCCATCATGGATCAAGTTATCCAGACCCTGGACTGGGAGAGACAGGGAGGTCCTCCAGTGCCTTCAACAATGCAAACCGAACTTCCACTACTCACTCCTCCTGCAATCGGTCCCAGTGGGATGCGTCTCGCCCTTCCCGGGGTGTATGATGGGAAGGCGGCATGTTGCCAGTGTTTCCTGTTACAGCTGGACCTATACCTGGACACCGTTTACCCGGCTCCCTCGGGAAGAGAGAGGGTGTCCTCCCTCATCTCGTGCCTCTCAGGGAGACCTCTGGAGTGGACCAGCGCCCACCAGTCAGGCGCAAAAATCTGATATCAACTTTGGAGGGGACAATTACATGAAATTTTCTCCAGAGCAATTCCTGAGGGGGACACCAAAAGTAGTGCTGTAACACAGCCTACGTTGTAATATGTTAAATGTATATTGAGGAACCATAATCACTTCTACTGGATAATTGATAGGTACAGTAGTTAACTGAAGGGTTGTCCCAACTTGTTCAAATGTTTAAATCATTATAATACTACTAATAATAATAATAGTTATAGCACTGTTCCTTATCAGTCCACTATGTACCTGGTTAAATAAAGGTGAAATAAAAAATAAAAAAAGTTCCCTGGCGACAATTTAGCTTTTTGCAACGAGACCATTAAATATATTTTAGACAATGGTAGAAGAGGGTGTAGTTCTGTTCAGTTTATCGCTAACCTTATCACAGGGACTTTGAAACACGACAGCAGCATGCTGATCTTGGAATAAACTGACGATAGCAAAGATTCCATCTTTGACGACGCCACATACATGGAATAGGTACTAGCTAGCTTGATAGTCAATGTTTGCTTTAGTTTGCGCGCTAGCTCTGTAAATTCAGCTAGTGTGTGAATCCTGCCAACATTTTGAAAAGAAACATTGATATGGCGCGATTGACTGGATTAACCTCACGTCAGTTACGTGCATTGAGTGCCTTTCGGACAGTAGATACGAACCCTCTATTACCTTGCCAGCTAAAGAACTGGCAGTGGATCAAACCATTGTGAAGAAAAGGGCGGGGGGTCGCAATCTTTTGAAACTTAAAAAAGCGCTATTAAGTGTCTATAATCAGCACAAGTACTTTCATTGCGTATTATTAATATTATTGAAATGACATAGTTATGTTTACAGTGATATATTGGGGGGGACAAATCATATTTTCCCAGGATGGGGGGTCGTGTCTCCCCCGTCCCCCCTGGGATTTCCGCCTATGGTTCCAGTTCGTGCACCATCTGTGGCCGCAGAGGGCACACTGCCGGTCGGTGCCGGGTTGGTTCTCTGGGAGTCGAGGCAACAGGCAGGGCACTCTGGCGTCACCCCAGGTGAGTCTGCACCACTCTCATCCAGAGTCCTCTGTTGTCCAACTGTTTGTACCTATTTGTTTTCCTGATTTTTCCCCGCATTCCCAGCATAAGGCACTCATCGATTCAGGCGCAGCTGGGAATTTTATTGACAGAGCGCTCACTCTTTGTTTAGTGATCCCCATTATTCCTGTGGTTAGACCTTTCCCAGTTCACGCTCTGGATAGTCGACCATTGGGGTCCGGACTAATCAGGGAAGCCACTATCTCCCTGGCCATGGTGATGCAGGGGAGTCACGAGGAGAGAATCCGTCTCTTTCTCATTGACTCTCCTGCGTTTCCCGTGGTACTGGGCCTTCCCTGGTTGGCTTGTCATGACCCCACCATTTCATGGCAACAGAGGGCTCTCACGGGGTGGTCGCAAGAGTGCTCGGGAGGTGTGTAGGGGTTTCCGTTGGTGCAACTATGGTGGAAAGTCCAGACCAGGTCTCCACTGTGCGCATCCCCCGAATATGCCGATTTGGCTCTCGCCTTCTGTACAAAGAAGGCGACGCAATTACCACCCCATCGACAGGGGGATTGTGCGATAAATCTCCAGGTAGACGCTGCACTTCCCAGGAGTCCCGAGTCCCGTTTGTTTGACGTCCTTGATCTCAAGGCAGCTGGGACCATAGTCACCAAGAAAACAATTGGTAACACACTACGCCGTGAAGGACTGAAATCCTGCAGCGCCCGCAAGGTCCCCCTACTCAAGAAAGCACATATACATGCTCGTCTGAAGTTTGCCAATGAACATCTGAATGATTCAGAGGACAACTGGGTGAACGTGTTGTGTTCAGATGAGACAAAAATGGAGCTCTTTGGCATCAACTCAACTCACCGTGTTTGGAGGAGGCCCCAAGAACACCATCCCCACCGTCAAACATGGAGGTGGAAAATTATGCTTTGGGGGTGTTTTTCTGCTAAGGGGACAGGACAACTTCACCGCATCAAAGGGACGATGGACGGGGCCATGTACCATCAAATCTTGGGTGAGAACCTCCTTCCCTCAGCCAGGGCATTGAAAATGGGTCGTGGATGGGTATTCCAGCATGACAATGACCCAAAACACACGTCCAAGGCAACAAAGGAGTGGCTCAAGAAGAAGCACATTAAGGTCCTGGAGTGGCCTAGCCAGTCTCCAGACCTTAATCCCATAGAAAATCTGTGGAGGGAGCTGAAGGTTCGAGTTGCCAAACGTCAGCCTCGAAACCTTAATGACTTGGAGAAGATCTGCAAAGAGGAGTGGGACAAAATCCCTCCTGAGAAGTGTGCAAACCTGGTGGCCAACTACAAGAAACGTCTGACCTCTGATTGCCAACAAGGGTTTTGCCACCAAGTACTAAGTCATGTTTTGTTTTGCCACCAAGTACTAAGTCATGTTTTGTTTTGCAGAGGGGTCAAATACTTATTTCCCTCATTAAAATGCAAATCAATTTATAACATTTTTGACATGCGTTTTTCTGGATTTTTGTTGTTGTTATTCTGTCTCACTGTTCAAATAAACCTACCATTAAAATTATAGACTGATCATTTCTGTGTCAGTGGGCAAACGTACAAAATTAGCAGGGGATCAAATACTTTTTTTCCCCTCACTGTATGTAGCTACTGATTTTGGTGTAGTTATTTGGAGGCTAATGTGATCAACTTTGATAGACCGTTTGTCAACTACTGTCACGCCCTGACCATAGAGAGCCTTTTTATTCTCTATTTTGGTTAGGTCGGGGTGTGACTAGGGTGGGTGATCTAGTGTGTGTATTTCTATGTTGGCCTGGTATGGTTCCCAATCAGAGGCAGCTGTTTATCGTTGTCTCTGATTGGGGATCATATTTAGGCAGCCATTTACCTACTGTGTTTTGTGGGATCTTGTTTATGTGTAGTTGCCTGTGAGCACTTCATGTTCTTAACGTTTCGTTCTTTCTTTATTGTTTTTGTGCGTTTCATTCATTAAACATGTGGAACCCATATCACGCTGCGCTTTGGTCCGAATGTTGTTATGACGATCGTGACAGAAGATCCCACCACACCAGGACCAAGCAGCGTGCCCAGGAGGAGAAGGTATCCTGGACTTGGGAGGAGATCTTGGATGGGAAGGGATCCTGGATTTGGGAGGAAATCCTGGCAGGACAGGATCGCCTTCCTTGGCGGCAGACGCAAGGAGAGAAGGGAGGACAGCGACGACGCCGGGGTTCGCGGCCACATAGAAAGCCCAAAAGACAGACCACATTTTTTGGGGGCCACACGGGGTGGTCGGCGGAGCCGAGGAGTGAACCAGAGCCAGTCTGGGAGAGGATGGAGAAATTGGAGGAGAGTGAACGGAGAGAGTCAGAGACCGTCAGGGAGCTGATGGAGAAATTGGAGGAGAGAAAAATGAGAGAGTTGTTGTGTTGGTGTATGATGCACAACATTCACCCTAAGGAGCGTGTTATCTGTTTGATGCCACCCGAGTCAGCTCTCTGTACTTGTCCTGAGGAGAGTGCTAGCAATCTGGTAAAAACTGTGCCTGCTCCATGCACCAGGTCTCCAGTACGCCTCCACAGCCCAGTACGTCCTGTGCCAGCTCTCCGCACTCGCCTTGAGGAGCATGTCATATGTCCGGTACCATGTGTGCCTGCCCCCGGCACCTGGTCTCCAGTGCGCCTCCACAGCCCAGTACATTCTGTCCTAGCTCCCGCACTCACCGTGCAAAGGTTGTCATCTGTTCGGTACCAGTTGTGCCGGCTCCACGCACCAGGTCTCCAGTATGCCTCCACAGCCCAGAAAGTCCTGTGCCAACTCCTCGCACTTGCCCTGAAGTGTGTGTCACCAGTCCGGTACCACCTGTGCTGGCTCCACGCACTAGGCCTCCAGTGCGCCTTCCCAGTCCGGTACGTCCTGTGTCTCCTTCTCGCACTTGCCCTGAAGTGTGCCACCAGTCCGGTGGCACCTGTGCCAGCGCACCAGGCCTCCAGTGTTCCTCTCCAGTCCAGCTCCATGGCCGGAGCCTTCTTCTGCGCCGATGTCCAGTCCGGGCACGGCATCCGGTCCCGCTCCATGGCAGGAGCCTTCCTCTGCGCTGTTGCCCAGTCCAGGCACGGCGTCCAGTCCTGCTCCATGGCAGGAGCCTTCCTCTGCGCCGATGTCCAGTCCGGGCACGGCGTCCGGTCCCGCTCCATGGCCGCAGCCTTCGTCTGCGCCGGTGCCCAGTCCGGGTGCGGCGTTCAACCCAGCTCCATGGCCAGGGCCCTCCTCTGTGCCGAGGTCCAGTCCGGGCACAGCGTTCTACCCGGCTCCATGGCCGGACCCATGGTCTGGGCGGGGGCAAAGTCCAACACCAGAGCCGCCACCGATGCTGGCGGATTCGCGACCGGAGTGGGTACTTTGCCCCGCACCGGAGTGGGGTTTTCATTATGTTTTCATTATAACATCCTCTTAACTTTTATTAGCACCATAAAATAGACATTAATTTTCATATGCCACCCATCATTTTTCCCACCTATTCAGATGATGAAATATATCGTCCCAAGGTCCATTTGTTTGATGTTCTGTATTTTTGGGCAGTAGATTCTCCCTAATGCACAAGGACATTCCGATCTCTCGCATTAGAGACCAGAAAGGAGTTGGTCTGCCGCCTTAGTTTACGACGGGCGTGAGGTCATAAAACCCCCCCACCTCCATATCTTTCCTCCTCTGCGGGAGGTAGAGATATCTCTGTAGAGCTGATCCTCACAGGCCAGTCATGACAACGTGTACCAAATGTTGTTATAATAGAAATATTCTTGACTGATTTATGTACCAGACCACACCCATGTGAATGTTTATTGGCCAGTAGCATCCATGTTGTTTTAGGTACTAGTCTAGGAAATATTGCATTAAGAGACCTTTGTCCAAGTTTTGTGCAGATCGGTCATTCGGTGCCAGAAGAGTAGCGTTTAAGTGTTTATCAAATTCAAAATGGCAGACAATCCATCAGGGTGGACCTTATGGGTCACGGAGTCAAATTTGTTCCTTGTGAGGAGATTGATGTGTGTACCAAATTTCATGAGTTTAGGTCAAATGGGGTGAAGGGTGTGACCTTTGATTTTTTTGCATTTGCATTTTCAATCTCTTGTTATAGCGCCACCATGTGACCAATCTGTGTAATTTTGTAAATGTCAGACCACTATTGCAAGACACATCATTCATACAAGTTTCATCAAAATTGTCCAGTGCTGTCTGATATCGCGTGACCTAACATACTAACAGACGAAAACGAATCCACAGTCTCCTCCCCGGTTTCATTGTGGAGAACAAGGCTGCATGGGATTTCTGTTAATGCGACTCCGTGTAGTCAATGGCAATGTCCACTTTAGTTATAATGCCAGTTCTACCGACGCACAATTCCACCTCTCACACCGCCAAAACAACCGCTATACGAATGTCAGCTAAAGCTAATCTGATTGAAGGGCCCAAAAGCTAAACACGCATGATTGCAGTGCCTGAATCACATGTCAATGAACACGGATGGCTGAAAAGTAAGCAGGTCCAGATAGAGGCTGAAGACAGCCATGTCAGGTATGCTATAAGGCTAATGCTATAATAAAGCATTAGGCCTGGCAATGACCAGAATGTGTGAAAGGCACTGCCCTTGTAGCATACAATTCTAACAGTAAATGATGCACTATCAGTACAAAAATGAAATGAGAGACGGCCATCAGACTAGGGTGTCTGCATGTAGCCTCAGCATTAACTACATAGAGGATGAGGGCTCAGAAACCAACGGTTCAGATGAGCTCCAGCTCATCTGGTCTTACCAGATTTAGCGGCAAACAGTTTTTACATGCCTCGAGAGGAATAGGCCACTATACAATATTATTATATTTGTTACAGAATACTTTATAAAAATTAGGTGGAGGACATTGTTGGCCATATTTCTATATTTCCTCATTACCGACACAAAAGAGAGAAAAAGAGTGATGACGTATTGCGCCTCTGTTCTTCTTTATAAGCCAAGCTCAACTTTTTTCCCCCTTCACAAACTTCTGTCTCAGGACCAACCAAAAGTGTAATTGGCAGCAGGGGGTTTCAAGCACAAAATGAGGAATTGAGCCCACATTCAAATGAGGAATTGAGTAGCATTGCGTGGTGTAAGCCACAGAAGGCCAGTAGCTGTGTGGCACTTTACAGTAGGGAAATCATTTCTAATCAAAGACACACATACACAGAGTGTACCAAATATTAGGAACACCTTCCTAATACTGAGTTGCAACCACCTTGCTCTCAGAACAGCCTCAATTCATCGGGGCATGGACTCCACAATGTGTTCCACAGGGATGCTGGCCCATGTTGACTTCAATGCCTCCCGCTGTTGTCCTTTTGGTGGTGGACCATTCTTGAAACACATGGGAAACTGATGAGCGTGAAACTCTGCAGTTCTTGACACAAACAGGTGCACCTGGCACCTACTACCATACCCTTTGCCCATTCACCCTCTGAGTGGTCTCATCCCCTTCATCTACACCAGGGGTCTCCAGCCCTGTTCCTGGAGTGAAAACCTACAGGAGATTAGCTCTCCAGGAACAGGGATGGAGAGGCCTGAGCTACACTGATTTGAAGTGGATTTAACGAGTGACATCAATAAGGGATCATAGCTTTCGCCTGGTCAGTCTGTCATGGAAAGAGCAGGTGTTATTGTTTTGTATACTGTGTGGGTCTTAATGCACCCCAGTTTACTTGGTACATATTCAGATGGGTGTGCGGTTTCTAGGAGGAAAGAGATGCATGCAAATCGTACACAAACAAGACTATACACAGTGTTCAAAACATCAGGAACACCTGCTCTTTCCATGACAGACTGACCAGGTGAATGCTATGATCCCTTATTGATGTCACTTGTTAGAACCACTTCAATCAGTGTAGATGAAGGGGAGGTGACAGGTTAAATAAATATTTTTAAGCCTCGACACATTTGAGACATGGGTTGTGTATGTGTGCCATGGGCAAGACAGATTTAAGTGCCTTTGAACAGGGTAGGTGCCAGGTGCACCGGTTTGAGTGTGTCAAGAACTGCAACACTACAGGGTTTTTCACACTCAACAGCTTCCCGTGTGCATTAAGAATGGTCCAGCACCCCAGCCAACTGGAGACAACAGTGGGAAGCATTGGAGTCAACATGGGCCAGCACCCCTATGGAATGCTTTCAACACCTTTTAGAGTCCATGCCTCAACGAATTGAGGCTGATCTGAGCGCAATAGGGGATGCAACTCAATAGTAGGAAGGTGTTCCTAATGTTTGGTATACTAAGTGTACAAGGCAACTATAGAGGGGTATGCTGAGTATTTGTGTATGTAATAAGGCCCACCCATGGCTGCACCCCTGCCAAGTCATGTGAAATCCATAGATTAGGGCTTAATTTATTTCGATTGTGTCACGTTCTGACCTTAGTTCCTTTGTTTTGTCTTTGTTTTAGTATGGTCAGGGCCTGAGTTGGGGTGGGCAGTCTATGATCTTTTTTCTATGATTTGGGATTTCTGTGTTTGGCCTGGTATGGTTCTCAATCAGAGTCAGCTGTCAATCGTTGTCCCTGATTGAGGACCATACTTAGGCAGCCTGTTTTCACCCTTGAGTTGTGGGTGATTATTTTTCGTTTCAGTGTTTGCACCATTCGGGACTGTTTCAGTTTTCATTTTGATTCTCTTGTTCTTTTGTATTCATTCTCATTAAATTACATTATGGATACATACCACGCTGCATTTTGGTCCTCTGATCCTTCCTACTACTACTCCTCCTCAGAAGAGGAAGAGAAAAGCCGTTACAGATTGACTGATTTCCTTATACAAACCAACTCAGTAAAATATTTTAAATTGTTGCATGCTGCGTTTATATTTTTTGTTCAGTATAATAAGCAGGCTCAGGTAGAGCCTGAAGCTAGCCTTAGCCATGGCAGGTATGCTATAAGGCTATGATAAAGCACTAGGCCTGGAAATGACCACATTGTGGGAAAGGCACTGTCCTTGTATTACACAATTATAACCGTAAAGGATGCACTATCAACACAATAATGAAATGTGAGACAATGCCATCAGACTAGGGTGCCTGCATGTAGCCTCAGCATTAAATTCATAGCAGCTGAGGGCTCAGACAAACTCCAGCTGGCTGTTTTTACATGGTCCCAGGTCGTGCCGGATTTAGCGACAAACAGTTTAAATTCATCACGGTATACAATTGAGGTAAGAAAATATATTCATGACCTCCTGCAAGTTACACACATGCCAGTCATACAATCACTTCCAGAAAAAGCAATCTCATGATGGCCTACTCCTTAAAAAGAGAGCACAAGATATGAGGTGATTATCTTTTTATTAGGGCTTTTGAACATCAGAGGTACATTATTTAGAATCTTTTTAAATCATATATATTTCAAAATGTCTAATTGGACATTAAAAAAAATAAGACTAAAACGTGAAGAATACTCATGCTGACACAGTAGGCCTGGCCTATCTGGCACGATTGAAGATCCCCACAAAAGGAATGTCTACTTTTGAGATTATGAACACTACTACAGTTTAACATAATACGGTACTAATAATCGGTACAGCTGTATTAACTTCTCATGGGGGGCAGAAATCAACTTTTTATCCCCTTCCTCAATCCCTTATTGATAACATACAGTAAGGCAAAATTATGAAGGCATTGTTGGCTGACTAAAGCTGGCTTCCTGTAGAGAATGCATCACCGCCAGTGCTATTAAAGCATCAGACCAGGCATAGGAGCACTAGAGGTAGAAGTCAGTGATCCATACAAGTTATAACATCTCTCTATGTATCTGGTGTTATTTACCACAGAGTCGTCAGCATACAGTCCTCTGATGGGAGGAAACCACTGGAACAGCCTAGAAGGTTTCATAGTCAAGTGCGTTACATAAAATCATTCCCAGAACGCGACTAAGAATGACCCTTACAACCCCCCCACCCCCGCCCCCTTCACTTCAAATAAATGTTATTGTTTTAATATACTTAATCTCTCACTCTGTCTCCCATCTGTCTCTTTCCCTCCCTCTTCCTCCCCCCTCTCTAAGCAGTGGGGATCCAGACACTCTTCCACTGGACGGCCTGTCTCCACATCTCTTCCTGGAGTGAGGCATGAGGCTGGGCCCAGTCTCTCCCTCCATCCTTCTCCTGGCAGTGAAGCCACAGGCTCTTCAGAGGGCTGGCACACGTGTGCTGTAGGAACTGGCAACCCTGTGTGTGTGTGAGTGTGTGTGAGTGAGAGAGAGAGATAACACAGCTCATTTATATACTCTACTGGAATGCAATTAAGTGCTATTTGTTGTTGTGTGAGTATACAGGGGTCATACACACCTCCATACTCCCCAGTACCATATGGCCTTGATGACACTGTGATTGGCTAGAGCCTGGGTCAGCTGATCTCTGCCACCAGTTATAATGCTGACCACGCCTCCTGGAAGATCTGAGGACTGGAGAACCTAGAGAGACAGGGAACAGATGTGTTTGGGCAAAAATACATACACGCAACAGCATACACAAGCAAGCGTGTGCACACAAGTACACAGTTGAATCAAAATGTCAGGGGGCAGGACAGAACTCACCTGGATGAACTCTAGAGCAGGCAGGGGGTACTTTGGACTGGGCACCATGATAACAGCATTGCCCATGGCAACAGCAGCTGCCAGCAGGGAGACCATAGAGAGGAGGGGGGAGGAGTCAGGGAGAACCACACCCACCACTCCTAGAGCCTCGGGGATGGACAGAGCCGAACCGGACTGTGGGACGGACTAGAGAAAAGGAGGTTAGAGAAGAGACACTTTAAATACAGTATGACCTCCTGAAGTGGAGAGGCTGTTGGTGGTGGCCTGTGTGCCAGCCAGAACATTGGGGGTGCGTGAGTAAGTGTTGAACACAAACAGCCACTAGTATTATACAGACGTTACTACTATTAGGACAGAATACATAAATTCTCACCGGAACTCCGCCCCTTTCCTTATCACAGCGAGCGGCCCAATCACAGAGCTGAGCGATGCTCAGCTCTACCTCCATGTCCGCCTTCTCCAATGAGAGGCCTGTCTGGGAGTGGAGTGACACGGCCATGTCCCGCCTCTTCAGCTCCAAGGTCTCAGCCAGAGAGAAGAGGCTTTGAGCTCGGCCACAGGGCTTTTCTTCATCCAACTGTCAGGAGAGCGAGAGAAAATATACACAGTACACAAAACATTATTAACACCTGCTCTTTCCATGACAGACTGACCAGGTGAGTCCAGCTGAAAGCTTTGATCCCTTATTGATGTCACTTGTTAAATCCACTTCAAAAACCAGTGTAGATGAAGGGGAGGGGGCAGGGTAAAGAAGTGTGCGTGTGCCATTCAGAGGGTGAATGGGCAAGACAAAAAAAAATGTAAGTGCCTTTGAACGGGGTATGGTGGTAGGTGCCAGGCGCACCGGTTTGTGTCAAAACGGCAACGCCCTGACGACACTGTCGGTGACGTTTGGTCGATTGACATCCAGCTTAGAGCAGAGCTTACCCAGGTTGGACCTTAATGGCCGCCTCCACGGCGTTGCGAACGTCTTTCCTCCCCCGCGGGACAGTAGGCGAGAACAGTTCCCCTGGAGCCAGGACACACACACTGCTGCCAGACTCAGACTTACACTGCTTCCCCCACATACTGCAGATAGGAACGAGGGGTACTGAAGGAGAGATAGAAACAGGAGGGAGGAAAAGAGGGAATTAAGAACATTACAAGTGACTGAATAAGTGCAAAGGCAACTTTAAAAGAAGTCAATGAAGACACACACACACACACCTGGATGAATTAGATCCCTCTGGAATGATGGCCGCTGATGCCGCCGTTCCAAACGTGGAGTAATCAACAGAGGCTGGAGAGGAGCGGGGTAGAGGAGGCGAGGAGGAAGGGCGGAGGAATTGGAACAGACCCTGGAAGAGAGAAGGAAAGAGTCATTTAGGAGACACTCCGACATAAGGCACACTATCTACAAACAACCTATAGCCCGACACTCTAGAAGGCATGTGTGAATATCAGAAAAGGTTGGATAATTACACGCATTATCAACTAAATTCCCTCTGGACAGGGACAGAACATGGCTATTGTCCATACCTCCTTCCCTCCATCGATGCAGTTGCCACTCTCCTTGTGGCCAGAGAGAGGCAGGGAAGGGTCCATCACAGAGTGGGAGTTTACCCACACTGCACCCACAGACAGGCTGGGGAGAGAGGTTCGAGGAAGGGTTAATAAGGTGTGTTATATCTCATAGTCCATTATTTTGTCAGGTGGCTTCTGGGTGATAGGAATTATACATCTAACGCAGTAAGAACACACCACACTAAATGTTTTCAGCCATGGTGACTTGAGATGAATATTGGGAGACCAAGATAGTGTGTGTGTGTGTGTGTGTGTGTAAGTAAGTATGGGTGCGTGTGTGTGTCCTGTACCTCTTGGCAGCCTCCAGAGCCAGAGTTAGGTCTTCAGTCCAGAGAGAGGCAGCCTGGCCGTGAGGGCTGTGGTTCCCTGTCAAGACAGATAAACAGATGGATAGATGAGTGTTTCATTAGTGGTTGGTGTTTGAGTGTGGTCATAGAAACAGTATGGTGTGGTCCTCCTTACCCAGAGTGACACCCTCCCCGTGGCTCCTGAAGGAGAGGAGGGGCAACAGAGGGCCGGGGATGGGGTCACCACACAGGTGCAGGAGGGGGCTACTCCACACAGCACCGTGGGGGGATAGGCAGCACCGGAGGAGGACGGGGGACACGGCTGGATCAGCTGATACAAGCAAAACACAATTAGGTTACCATTTATTTACAATTTAGTATGTACACCGAGTGTACAAAACATTAGGAACACTTCCGCTTTCCATGACATAGATTGACCAGGTGAGTCCAGCTGAAAGCGATGATCCCTTATTGATGTCACTTCTTAAATCCACATCAAAATCAGAGTAGATGAAGGGGAAAAGACAGGTTAAAGAAGGATTTTTCAGCTTTCAGACATGGATTGTGTAGTGTGCCATTCAGAGAGTGAATAGGCGAGATGAACTATTGAAGTGCCTTTAAAAACGAGGTATGTTAGTAGGTGCCAGGCGAACCCGGGTTGAGTGTGTCAAGGACTGCAACGCTGCTGGGATTTTCACGCTCAACAGTTTCCCGTGTGTTACCAATAATGGTCCAGCACCCAAAGGACATCCAGCCAACTTGACAACTGTGGGAAGCATTGGAGTCAACATGGGCCAGAATCGTCATGGAACGCTTGACCCCTTGTAGAGTCCATGCCCCGACGAATTGAGGCTATTCTGAGGGCAAAAGGGGGTCCAACTCAATATTAGGAAGGTGTTACTAATGTTTTGTACACTCGGTGTACGTGGTAGCCTAGCGGTTAAGAGTGTTGGGCCAGTAAACAAAAGAGCGCTGGTTTGAATCCCGAAGCCGACAAGGTGAAAAAATCCATTGGTGTCCCCTTGAGCAAGGCACTAAACCCTAATTGCTCATGTAAGTCACTCTGGATAAGAGCGTCTCCTAAATGACTAAAATGTTAAATGGAAATATCGTGACTGACCGTGGCCCCCTGCTGTTGGGCCTCTTGTACTGCAGCGTCCACCAGCTTTCGGTCCCCTCGGCCAGGAGAGGAACACTCTTCATCCCTGCCATCCGAACCTTCAGACGGGCTACAACACTGTCCCACACTGACTCCTGGACACACAGCATCCACTGGCACTGAGAGAGGGTGAGAAAGAGAGGGAGGGGGGCAGGTTATTTTATTGGTCTATTGTTCAGATAAGTCATATAGGCCTACTGAGTCAGCGAGAGGTTGCTTTAAATGGGGGCTTTAAATATTATTTTTAAAAATTGAGCGAGGGAGAGGTACAGATCAGTCATACTGTACAACACTGACCACCTGTGGCCATGGATCGGATTGCATTTTGTTCTTTCACCGGAATCTCTCAATTCATTCAAAGATTTGGCTTTAAAAAAAAAACCGAGTGAGAAAAGAAAGCCATCTGTTCCACCTCTCTGTTCTTCTTAAAGGCGGTCTCTATCACTCCATCCACGGCACTGTCGATATCGGCAGACTCAAAGATGATGAAGGGACAGGTGGCTCCGAGGGAGAGGGGAGAGAGAGACGGAACACCCATGCCTGCTGTGGCCCTGCACAGAATCTCTCCATCCTGAAAAAGAAGGAAAGAAGAGATTGGAGGGAAGTTACTAGTTAGTGTGAGCGAGAGAAAAGAGGAAGTTCAATCAAAAGCACAGCACACACACACACACACGACTGTCACGGGACAACTGTCAAATTCACTTCCGTAACCAAATGGAAAACGCCACACAGCTAATTGCAGTCCCACTACATTTACGTAGAATTCTGGTCATTTGGCAGACCCTCTTATCCGGAGCGACTTACAGTCACAAGTGGTTTCAACTAGGGTAGATAAAACAACCGCATATCACAGTCATAGCAAGTGAAAACATTCCTTGATAAAGAAGCGATCAGAGAGCTAGTAAGAAGATGCAGGAGCAGATTGCATACAGGAAAAATACATCAAAAGGGATGCATAAGCACTACTGACTAACACATTGGTTCGCGTGTGTGTGTGTTATTTTGTGTGTCCACCTTTTTGTTGCCACTGTAAGTGACATAGCTGACGTGCGGGTTTTGAGCCACTTTAGAACCCAGCGACAAAACGCTGCCCGTCACCACATTCAGCACCCCCGCAGGAAGTCCCGCCTCCACAAACAGCTGAGCCAATAACAGAACAGGAGGCGCTGTCCCCACGCCAGGGATCGCCACCACTGCGTTGCCTGGGAAACAGAAACGTTAAGGTCACAAATGGTAGAGTAAAGCTTTACCTTCCCAAAGGGAATCTTTGTCAGGGTAGAAGGTGACAGGGTCCGTTTTGAAACTTTTTTCCCCCATGACTTTCTAGGAAATTGACCTTTGGTCATGTTGATTAGATAGCCTGTAATCTGTAACTCTCTCTCCCTCTGTAACTCTCTCTCCCTCTGTAACTCTCTCTCCCTCTGTAACTCTCTCTCCCTCTGTAACTCTCTCTCCCTCTGTGTGTGTGTGTGTGTGTGTGTGTGTGTGTGTGTGTCATACCCATGGCCAGTGCAGGTAAGACTTTCAGCATGAGAGAGTAGAGAGAACAGTCGTCAGAGACAACCACTACCACCACACCTGAAAGACACAAATACAGAGTAAATTCAACACACAAACACTTCACAATCACAGTTGTACAACACTCAAGGAAAGATCTCCACTACGTCCATGCACGCATGGATAAAGATCCACTTACAAACACACGCACGCTACGCATGGCCTTACCACGTGGTGTCCAGTCGGGAATGAGTGAGTCTCTGAGCTGAGCCCAGCCGGAGTAGTACTGCAGCAGTCTGACCAGTGCTGAAGGGGAACTGGGAGACTGGGCCAGGTCACACAGCTCTGACAGACACTGACCGTGTCTCTGGAGGCTACTCACCAACCTGACACACACACACACACACACACACACACACACACACACACACACACACACACACACACACACACACACACACACACACACACACACACACACACACACACACACACACACGTTATACAGATAATACAGAGCATTTCTCAAAATGCCATCTTGAATTTGCCCGGCATAATTATTAGATATTAAATTGTGGTCTGTAGTGTAGTGTTTATGGTTGCGATGGCGCCTCGTGCCACAGCCTTGGTAGTTTACTCCTGCAAAATGATCCGGAATTATTCGGTTTTTAAAATGTGCATTGTTTATCAACTTGTTGTTGTTGTAGCTTATCCGGTATAGAAGACAGGAATCTCATTCTAAAAAGGTTTTATCATCATTGTTAAATTAGCGGACACATTTGGCTCCTTCTCCAATCAACTAGCCAATACCAGACTAGCGAGATCGTCATCTCAACTCATCTACCACGGACGGGACCGAAGTCGGGCACCAAAAGATTCAGAAACGGCAGCACGCCTTCCCTCATTACGATTCCGCAGACGTTTTGCACATATTAAAACAACCCTGCGCCAGAAGCTTGAGAACAGCCTCCTTCAATATGGGACCCGGGTACCAGACTATTTAACAAACGTCTACTGTGTGCAGTAGAACATGCACATCGGAGTTGGATGATGAAGGACACTGGGCCTCAGGGGGCAACTCCCCAAAAAGTCATTCAGTCATTTTACTGCTGAATGACGTGGTCACTGATAAGAGGCCTGGACTTTCTGCCTCATTGAGACTTGGCGTCAGGGCAATGAGTACATCTTCCCTCAACCAATGCGCTGCAACTGGCTACACCGACCTGGACTGCCCTCTCACGTCCGGATGGGGTGGAGGTTTTGGCTGTGAATCTACAGGACTGACTATTGTGAAGTCTACTCTAGTAACAGCCGTCTCCTCTTTCGAATGCGTGGCTTTCAAGATCACTGGCTCTGCGTCAGTACTGGCTGTGTTGATTTAAAAAAAAATATATATATTTTTTTAGAAATCGGCCTCCAAAAGCTCAACTGTGACTTTCTTGCTGAACTATCCGAG
This sequence comes from Oncorhynchus tshawytscha, assembly GCF_018296145.1. Taxonomy (NCBI): domain Eukaryota; kingdom Metazoa; phylum Chordata; class Actinopteri; order Salmoniformes; family Salmonidae; genus Oncorhynchus; species Oncorhynchus tshawytscha. Next base: position 65,710,452 of record NC_056437.1, on the reverse strand, counting down.
CTACGAGCACTCCTAAGTCTTGTGCCCTGCTATGCTGGTGCTTGGTGATGTCAACATACATGTCGACTCCCTGACTGCAAGTCTCTCTACTGACCTGGCTGATATTCTGGAGAACTTTGGACTCGAACAGCATGTGGACTTTGCCACCCACAACAAAAGGCCAATACACTAGAGCTGGTCTGTAATCAGAGGCGTGGATCTGGCCAAACGGGATGGAATTATGCCAGGCCTGTCCGACCACAAACTCATCACCTTCTCCCTAGCTATTCCTCTGCCCCACCCAGCCCAAGAAACACTCTATTCGGGTTAGGAGTCTTAAAGCTATAAAAACACAGCCCAGCTTACTGAATCCATCCCCAACCTGCCAGTTACTCACTCTGTGGCTCGATACGACACCGCCTTGGCCTCCAAACTTGATGAAGTTGCTCCTTTGAAAACGTCTTCCCCCATATCTTCTCCCTGGTACACCGAGGCGCTTACGCTCTCTCAAAGCAACTGGCCGTCGTCTAGAACGGCAGTATAAGAAAAGTAGACTAACTGTACACGTGCAGATGTTTGAGAGACATCAGAAAGACCACAAACAGGCCTTAAAGCTCAGACATCCTACTACTCCCAGCTGATCGGCAACGGCAGTGGAAACTATTGGATGCGCTCTCCTACTGGGGAGCAAGCTCCTCTGGCCTCGGCCTCCCAATCAACACCTGTGCTTCCAAAGCGAAAACGTCAACACCACCAT
>NC_056437.1:65656485-65709616 GCF_018296145.1 Oncorhynchus tshawytscha | reverse complement strand
TGTGAATTACTCTGCCTCGTGGAACTAGAATATAGCTGTCCAAAGATTGTTGTCTGTTGGAAGTATTTGCAACACGTGAAGGAATGACTTTGCACATTAAAACGCATTATTTTGTTTCTGGACAATTCCCATTTGGATTTATAATATGATTCTATGGTGTGATTGTTAGCACGCTGGTCTTTGAATCCAATGATCCGAGTTCAAATATTGGTAGAACCTTCCTTGATTTTGTGCTGAATTATTCACATGGCCTACCAATCATCTCATATCCAACTGTTCAGTCGGTGAACAAATGACAGGGAAATCTGAATACTTCAGAAAATGATTTGTCTATGGTTCTATGGTGTAATGGTTAGCACTCAGGACTCTGAATCCTGCAATCTGAGTTCAAATCTCAGTAGGACCCATCATCTTCAGCAGTGACAAACTCCTCTCCTGTCAACTTTAAAATAGTCATGTGGTTAAGAAACACATTTTTGGGAGTTGTTAAACAGTCTTCAGTACGCACGATTGACTAACCTACAGGAAATGTACAATTTAACTTGCGCAATACCCTAGATGCAGTTGCACCCCTAAAAACTAAAAACATTTCTCATAAGAAACTAGCTCCCTGGTACACAGAAAATACCCGAGCTCTGAAGCAAGCTTCCAGAAAATTGGAACGGAAATGGCGCCACACCAAACTGGAAGTCTTCCGACTAGCTTGGAAAGACAGTACCGCGCAGTACCGAAGAGCCCTTACTGCTGCTCGATCATCCTATCTTTCAAACTTAATTCAGGAAAATAAGAACAATCCGAAATTCCTTTTTGATACTGTCGCAAAGCTAACTAAAAAGCAGCATTCCCCAAGAGAGGATGACTTTCACTTTAGCAGTGATAAATTCATGAACTTCTTTGAGGAAAAGATTATGATTATCAGAAAGCAAATTACGGACTCCTCTTTAAATCTGCGTATTCCTTCGAAGCTCAGTTGTCCTGAGTCTGCACAACTCTCCCAGGACCTAGGATCAAGAGAGATGCTCAAGTGTTTTAGTAATATATCTCTTGACACAATGATGAAAATAATCATGGCCTCTAAACCTTCAAGCTGCATACTGGACCCTATTCCAACTAAACTACTGAAAGAGCTGCTTCCTGTGCTTGGCCCTCCTATGTTGAACATAATAAACGGCTCTCTATCCACCGGATGTGTACCAAACTCACTAAAAGTGGCAGTAATAAAGCCTCTCTTGAAAAAGCCGAACCTTGATCCAGAAAATATAAAAACCTATCGGCCTATATCGAATCTTCCATTCCTCTCCAAAACTTTAGAAAAGGCTGTTGCAACTTACTGCCTTCCTGAAGACAAACAATGTATACGAAATGCTTCAGTCTGGTTTTAGACCCCATCATAGCACTGAGACGGCACTTGTGAAGGTGGTAAATTACATTTGAATGGCATCGGACCGAGGCTCTGCATCTGTCCTCGTGCTCCTAGACCTTAGTGCTGCTTTTGATACCATCGATCACCACATTCTTTTGGAGAGATTGGAAACCCAAATTGGTCTACACGGACAAGTTCTGGCCTGGTTTAGATCTTATCTGTTGGAAAGATATCAGTTTGTCTCTGTGAATGGTTTGTCCTCTGACAAATCAACTGTAAAGGTTCCGTTTTAGGACCACTATTGTATTTTACCTCTTGGGGATGTTATTCGAAAACATAATGTTAACTTTCACTGCTATGCGGATGACACACAGCTGTACATTTCAATGAAACATGGTGAAGCCCCAAAATTGCCCTTGCTAGAAGCATGTGTTTCAGAAATAAGGAAGTGGATGTCTACAAACTTTCTACTTTTAAACTCGGACAAAACAGAGATGCTTGTTCTAGGTCCCAAGAAACAAAGAGATCTTCTGTTGAATCTGACAATTAATCTTAATGGTTGTACAGTCGTCTCAAATACAGTGCCTTGCGAAAGTATTCGCCCCCCTTGAACTTTGCGACCTTTTGCCACATTTCAGGCTTCAAACATAAGGATATAAAACTGTATTTTTTTGTGAAGAATTAACAACAAGTGGGACACAATCATGAAGGGGAACGACATTTATTGGATATTTCAAACTTTTTTAACAAATCAAAAACTGAAGAATTGGGCGTGCAAAATTATTCAGCCCCCTTAAGTTAATACTTTGTAGCGCCACCTTTTGCTGCGATTACAGCTGTAAGTCGCTTGGGGTATGTCTCTATCAGTTTTGCACATCGAGAGACTGACATTTTTTCCCATTCCTCCTTGCAAAACAGCTCGAGCTCAGTGAGGTTGGATGGAGAGCATTTGTGAACAGCAGTTTTCAGTTCTTTCCACAGATTCTCGATTGGATTCAGGTCTGGACTTTGACTTGGCCATTCTAACACCTGGATATGTTTATTTTTGAACCATTCCATTGTAGATTTTGCTTTATGTTTTGGATCATTGTCTTGTTGGAAGACAAATCTCCATCCCAGTCTCAGGTCTTTTGCAGACCATCAGGTTTTCTTCCAGAATGGTCCTGTATTTGGCTCCATCCATCTTCCCATCAATTTTAACCATCTTCCCTGTCCCTGCTGAAGAAAAGCAGGCCCAAACCATGATGCTGCCACCACCATGTTTGACAGTGGGGATGGTGTGTTCAGGGTGATGAGCTGTGTTGCTTTTATGCCAAACATAACGTTTTGCATTGTTGCCAAAAAGTTCAATTTTGGTTTCATCTGACCAGAGCACCTTCTTCCACATGTTTGGTGTGTCTCCCAGGTGGCTTGTGGCAAACTTTAAACGACACTTTTTATGGATATCTTTAAGAAATGGCTTTCTTCTTGCCACTCTTCCATAAAGGCCAGATTTGTGCAATATACGACTGATTGTTGTCCTATGGACAGAGTCTTCCACCTCAGCTGTAGATCTCTGCAGTTCATCCAGAGTGATCATGGGCCCCTTGGCTGCATCTCTGATCAGTCTTCTCCTTGTATGAGCTGAAAGTTTAGAGGGACGGCCATGTCTTGGTAGATTTGCAGTGGTCTGATACTCCTTCCGTTTCAATATTATCGCTTGCACAGTCCTCCTTGGGATGTTTAAAGCTTGGGAAATCTTTTTGTATCCAAATCCGGCTTTAAACTTCTTCAAAACAGTATCTCGGACCTGCCTGGTGTGTTCCTTGTTCTTCATGATGCTCTCTGCGCTTTTAACGGACCTCTGAGACTATCACAGTGCAGGTGCATTTATACGGAGACTTGATTACACACAGGTCGATTGTATTTATCATCATTAGTCATTTAGGTCAACATTGGATCATTCAGAGATCCTCACTGAACTTCTGGAGAGAGTTTGCTGCACTGAAAGTAAAGGGGCTGAATAATTTTGCACGCCCAATTTTTCAGTTTTTGATTTGTTTAAAAAAATTGAAATATCCAATAAATGTCGTTCCACTTCATGATTGTGTCCCACTTGTTGTTGATTCTTTACAAAAAAATACAGTTTTATATCTTTATGTTTGAAGCCTGAAATGTGGCAAAAGGTCGCAAAGTTCAAGGGGGCCGATTACTTTCGCAAGGCACTGTAAAACTGTGAAGGACCTCGGCATTACTCTGGACCCTGATCTCTCTTTTGAAGAACATATCAAGACCATTTCAAGGACAGCTTTTTTCCATCTACGTAACATTGCAAAAATCAGAAACTTTCTGTCCAAAAATGATGCAGAAAAATTAATCCATGCTTTTGTCAATTCTAGGTTAGACTACTGCAATGCTCTACTTTCCGGCTACCCGGATAAAGCACTAAATAAACTTCAGGTGGTGCTAAATACGGCTGCTAGAATCCTGACTAGAACCAAAAAATTTGATCATATTACTCCAGTGCTAGCCTCTCTACATTGGCTCCCTGTCAAAGCAAGGGCTGATTTCAAGGTTTTACTGCTAACCTACAAAGCATTACATGGGCTTGCTCCTACCTATCTCTCTGATTTGGTCCTGCCGTACATACCTACACGTACACTACGGTCACAAGACGCAGGCCTCCCATTGTCCCTAGAATTTCTAAGCAAACAGCTGGAGGCAGGGCTTTCTCCTATAGAGCTCCATTTTTATGGAACGGTCTGCCAACCCATGTCAGAGACGCAAACTTGGTCTCAACCTTTAAGTCTTTACTGAAGACTCATCTCTTCAGTGGGTCATATGATTGAGTGTAGTCTGGCCCAGGAGTGGGAAGGTGACCGGAAAGGCTCTGGAGCAACGAACCGCCCTTGCTGTCTCTGCCTGGCCGGTTCCCCTCTTTCCACTGGGATTCTCTGCCTCTAACCCTATTACAGGGGCTGAGTCACTGGCTTTAATGGGGCTCTCTCATGCCGTCCCTGGAAGGGGTGCGTCACCTGAGTGGGTTGATTCACTGATGTGGTCATCCTGTCTGGGTTGGTGCCCCCCCTTGGGTTATGCCATGGCAGAGATATTTGTGGGCTATACTCTGCCCTGTCTCAGGATGGTAAGTTGGTGGTTGAAGATATCCCTCTAGTGGTGTGGGGGCTGTGCTTTGGCAAAGTGGGTGGGGTTATATCCTTCCTGTTTGGCCATGTCCGGGGGTGTCCTCGGATGGGTCCACAGTGTCTCCTGACCCCTCCTGTCTCAGCCTCCAGTATTTATGTTGCAGTAGTTTATGTGTCAGGGGGCTAGGGTCAGTTTGTTATATCTGGAGTACTTCTCCTGTCCTATTCGGTGTCCTGTGTGAATCTAAGTGTGCGTTCTCTAATTCTCTCCTTCTCTCTCTCGGAGGACCTGAGCCCTAGGACCATGCCCCAAGATTACCTGACATGATGACTCCTTGCTGTCCCCAGTCCACCTGGCCGTGCTGCTGCTCCAGTTTCAACTGTTCTGCCTTCTTATTATTCGAACATGCTGATCATTTATGAACATTTGAACATCTTGGCCATGTTCTGTTATAATCTCCACCAGGCACAGCCAGAAGAGCACTGGCCACCCCACATAGCCTGGTTCCTCTCTAGGTTTCTTCCTCTTTCTAGGGAGTTTTTCCAAGCCACCGTGCTTCTACAACTGCATTGCTGTTTGGGGTTTTAGGCTGGGTTTCTGTACAGCACTTTGAGATATCAGCTGATGTACGAAGGGCTATATAAATAAATTTGATTTGATTTGAAATGCTTAGTACCTTTGTTAATTGCAAACTTGCTGCCCCCCAAAGACCTGAAAATATTCAAGAATTCTTTCTCCCTCATCACATCAATTGTGTTGGAAATATGCATATTTTCAAGTTGTTACATGGTAGGTTAGCCCAGTTCAGGCCAGAAAATATTTTTTGTGTTTCTCCGATGAACCAAGAACAGTAAAATCTGAACCCATCACAGAGTTTTCAGTACAGGGTTCAACGCTGTAAAGGTTATCACTCAGGAATCTGATTCCTGCATTTGAATCCAATGATCCGAGTTCAAATATCGGTAGAACCTTCCTTGATTTTGTGCTGAATTATTCACATGGCCTACCAATCATCTCATCTCCAACTGTTCAGCCGGAGGAACAAATGTCAGGAAAATCTGAACACTTCAGAAAATACTCTGTGTTGGGTTTGATGGTTCAGGACTCTGAATCCTGCGATCGGAGTTCAAATCTCGGTAGAACATACCATCTTCATGCAGTGACATACTCCTCTCCTTTCAACTTTAAAATAGTTGTGTGGTTAAGAAACAAGTGGTTGGGAGTTGATAAACCAACCTAATGTTAGCCATAACAAATTGGAATTCATAAAAAAACATATGTTTTCAAATTCTTAACACATTGTACAAACTGCAGTTTGTAACATAACATAAGAAATGGATAATGGACTTCAACAAATGAATACATACCAATCAAACCATATCATGCTAATTGGAGTATCCCAGATTTACATTTACTATGTTACGTCTACCCCTGAGTCCAGGTTGTTCTAAGTGACCTTGTTATAGCAGAAGGGTAAACAGAGCATTAAAATAGTATTTCACAAAGCATCTTTTTATTTTATATGCAAATCTTTTATGCAAATCTTTTCTGTAATGTTCAACCCAGAGAACATGTGTTAAATTGTCACTACCGGGTCCATCATGTGACCAGCCGCAAAACATTATAAACAGTAAGTGATACTGTAAATGGTTAACCATTCCATAACTCTCAGTGCTAGAGGCGTCACTACAAACCCTGGTTCGATTCCAGGCTGTATCGCAACCGGCCGTGATTGTGAGTCCCACAGGGTGCCACACAATTGGCCTAGCGCCGTCCGGGTTAGGGTTTGGCCATGGTAGGCCGGGATTGTAAATAATAATTTGATCTTAACTGACTTGCGTAGTTAAATAAAAGTTAAATAAAAAAAAGAACAAATTCTTATTTTACAATGACGGCCTACCCCGGCCAAACTCTCCCCTAACCCGGAAGATGCCAATTTAACTGTCTCCCGAGTGGTGCAGTGGTCTAAGGCACTGCATCACAGTGCAAGAGATACCACTCTTGAACCAGTCCCTAGTTCAAATCCAGGCTGGATTATATCCCATGGGGATGTGCACAATTGACCCAGTGTTATTCAGGGTAGACTGTCATTGTAAGTAATAAATTGTTCTTAACTGACTTGCATAGTTAAATAAAGGTCAACTAAATTTAATTAGAATTATTTAACTCAGAAACAGAAAAAAAAATGTTTTAAACACTTCTTTGCAGCTTTTGATGTTATTGATCATAATCTGCTGCTGGAAATATAATGGCTTTACATCCCCTGCTATATTGTCGATCTAGAGTTACCTGTCTAACAGAACACAGAGGGTGTTCTTTAATGGAACCCTCTCCAACATAATCTAGGTAGAGTCAGGCATTCCCCAGAGCAGCTTTCTAGGCCCCTTATTGTGTCTATCTTTACTAATGACTTGCCACTGGCGTTGAGTGAAGCCTGTGTGTCTATGTATGCTGATGACTCAACACTATACATATCAGCTACCACAGCAGGTGTAATCACTGCAAACCTTAAGAGCTGCAGTCCGTTTCAGAATGGGTGGCAAGAAATAAGTTAGTCCTAAATACATGAATTTCAAAAACTAAAGGCATTGTATTTGGGACCTAAAATTAAAACACTAAACCTCAACTAAATCTTGTAATGAATAATGTGGAAATGTAACAAGTTGAGTCTAAACTTATTGGAGTTACCCTAGATTGTAAACTATCATGGTCAAAACATATTGATACAACAATAACTAAGATTGGGAGAGGTCTGTCCATAATAAAGCATTGCTCTGCCTTCATAACAACGATCAACAAGGTAGGTCCTACAGGCCCTAGTATTGTCACACCTGGACTACTGTCCAGTCGTGTGGTCAGGTGCCACAAAGAGGGACTTAGGAAAATTACAATTGGCCAAAAACTGGGCAGCACGGCTCACCCTTAAATGTACACAGAGAGCTAACACTATTATACATGTCAATCTCTCATGGCTCAAAGTAGAGATTTACTTCATCACTACTTGTGTTTGTGAGAAGTATTGACATATTGAATGCACCGAGCTGTCAGTTTAAACTACTAGCACACACAACTGACACCAATGCATACCCCACAAGACATGCCTCCAGGTCTCATCACAGTCCCCAAGTCCAGAACAGACGGGAGGTGCACAGTACTACATAGAAACATGACGTGGCTACTATTCCACATCAAGTAACTCAAGCAAGCAGTAAAATCATATCTAAAATATAAAAACACATTCACTATAGACACGTATTTTGTGTTATGTGGTAGAGTAGTGGCCTGAGGGAAAACAAGTGTGTGGTGAAATTGGTTTTGTAATGTAACATTTTTTGTACAGAATTGCCTTTATTTCACTGGACCCCGGGAAGAGTAACTGCTGCCTTGACAGCAGGTAAAAGGGATCCATAACACAAATGTTTGTTAATTAAGGAACATGTAATTTAGTCAGGTGCCATCTAGTGGCCTTGTTGGGTACTTCATATTATCACAAATCTCAGGCCCTCCGTGTGGCTTTATCACGTGTAAAATAAACTTTACAATAGAAAGACAAAACACAACCCTAAATAAACCATCAACTTAGTGAAAACCATTACCTTTCATTTTTTTTAAATGTACTCAATTTTACTGTCAGTATTTCATGGTTGTAAATGTTGGTGGCAGTTGTGTAAAGAAATTATGGATGAGTGGCAGAATTATTGAAAATGCCATTGTTGATCAAACACATTTAATTAGGCTATTTTCCCATTCAACCTTCTGGTTTATCCACTAGAAACCCATGTACTATATGGACACATGAAAAGTAGCAATATTTTCAGTTAAAGTTTAGGTTGCCAAAGTTAGACTGCCTGTTAATTACAGAACACTTCAGTAATTTTGGTAAATTACCAGTAGCTTTGCAACCATGACAGCTCCAATAAGCCCTTTATGGTGAACGAGAGGCATTAGGATTACTATTGTGATTATTCAGTTAGTTTGCTGGTAGGAGAACTATTGGGCATTAGCAACTGAAACAAAATGAGTCAAGATTTATTTGGTGTCAGTAAGAGCTGAACTTCCCATCATTAGAGAATTTTTTTTTTTACCTTTAACTAGGGAAGTCAGTTAAGAACAAATTCTTATTTTCAATGATGGCCTAGGAACAGTGGGTTAACTGCCTTGTTCAGGGGCAGAAGACAGATGTAGCTTGTCAGCTCAGGGAGTCGATCTTCCAACCTTTCAGTTACTAGTCCAACTCTAACCACTAGGCTACGCTGCAGCCCCATGCAGCATACAGATTTACCTCGAGGCTGTCTAATAACCTTTTGAGATGCAGAGTTAAGGTCTACATTGACTGTAGTTACCCATTTCACTTTTATGGGTAGAGTTGACAGTTGGGCCCTTAATTGACATGGTGTCTGTCACATTTCTTGTAATAGTGCTCTGTGGTGAGACGTAATGTCCTTTGTAAAACCGCATGTTGAACTTCCCTATTGTTATGACCCTCAGCCACTAGGAGGTCGCCAATTGTCAGTATTTATCACTAGTATGAAGATGCTTAGTAAGACAGAGCAAAGAACCTCAATAGACTGATACAACATCCATTACTACAGGTCAACACTTAGAAACAGCACAACCTTTAGTGATATTTTTTTAATTGTTTTACAAGATGCCTTGCCTCCAAAATACAGTAGTGTTGTCAACAAAAACATACCAATGTCACAGCTGTTACACTGCACCAGTTTAACACTCTCCCCTCCCTATAAATGTAAAGCCAGTAGGATCTATCAGAGAAGCCAGGAGTCCTGGTCTGAGGCTGGAAGTGGTTTAGCTCTGGCCTCCTAGGGTGTGCTTGTCAAACAGGTACTCTGCCATCTTGTTGTTGACAGCATCCATCTTGGTGAGGTTTGTGATGTAGTCTCCCAGCTTCTTAATGGCCTCCACCTGCTCATTCAGGTAATGGGTCTCCAGGAAGTGAAACAGCTAAAGAGGGAAAACAGAATGACTACAGACTATTGTAGATACAGTAACACACAAGCGCCTGGTGGTAATGGCATAAGGGCAGATAATGAGGTGTTTGCAGCTGACTAACTCCTGCATGAGCTGCATTGTGTATAGTGGCATTCATGAGTCTGTGGACTATAGTGTGTGTGTGAAGAGGCAGGTCACAATCATGTGTCATTAGTTAGCAGAGCGACAACAACCTGATCATCTCCTGGGACAGTACCTGTATTCTGTGATACATACATGTGGTTCCACCATAACTTACATGGGGGTCAACCTTGTCAGAGGCAATCTTGTGCAGGTCCAGCAGGGCCTGGTTCACATTCTTCTCCAGCTGCAGAGCACACTGCATGGCCTCCAGCCCATTGCCCCACTCATCACGGTCTGGCTTCTACACAGGACAGAGAACACAGGAGGGTTAGGGACTACTAGCAGATGTTTCTATACATAATTAAAAGTCAGTTATATTTCTTTGACAAACAGGAAAATGCAGAAATTAAAATACAATCTTTAACAGGCACTATGAAAAAACCACGTTCTTGAACCAGTCTCTGGTTCAAATCCAGGCTGGATTATATCCCATGGGGATGTGCACAATTGACCCAGTGTTGTTCAGGGTAGACTATCATTGTAAATAATAAATTGTTCTTAACTGACTTGCATAGTTAAATAAAGGTCAACTAAATTTAATTAGAATTATTTAACTCAGAAACAGAAAAAAAATGTTTTAAACACTTCTTTGCAGCTTTTGATGTTATTGATCATAATCTGCTGCTGGAAATATAATGGCTTTACATCCCCTGCTATATTGTGGATCTAGAGTTACCTGTCTAACAGAACACAGAGGGTGTTCTTTAATGGAACCCTCTCCAACATAATTGCAAAAACTAAAGGCATTGTATTTGGGACCTAAAATTAAAACACTAAACCTCAACTAAATCTTGTAATGAATAATGTGGAAATGTTACAAGTTGAGTCTAAACTTATTGAGTTACCCTAGATTGTAAACTATCATGGTCAAAACATAGATACAACAATAACTAAGATTGGGAGAGGTCTGTCCATAATAAAGCATTGCTCTGCCTTCATAACAACGATCAACAAGGTAGGTCCTACAGGCCCTAGTATTGTCACACCTGGACTACTGTCCAGTCGTGTGGTCAGGTGCCACATTGTCACACCCTTAAATGTACACAGAGAGCTAACACTATTATACATGTCAATCTCTCATGGCTCAAAGTAGAGATTTACTTTATCACTACTTGTATGTGAGAATTATTGACATATTGAATGCACCGAGCTGTCAGTTTAAACTACTAGCACACAACTGACACCAATGCATACCCCACAATACATGCCTCCAGGTCTCATCACAGTCCAGAACAGACTACGGGAGGTGCACAGTACTACAGAGAGACATGGCTACTATTCCACATCAAGTCATGCAAACAGTAAATTAGGTTTAAAAATAGTTAGATACAACTTACTGGACAGCGGCGAGTGTGGAGACACATATGCACTATAGACACGCACATGTATTTTGTGTTGTCGATATGTGGTAGAGTAGTGTCCTGAGGGCAAACACGTGTGGCGACATCTGGTTTGTAATGTATAGAACTGCCTTTATTTCACTGGACCCCAGGAAGAGTAGCTGCTGCCTGGACAGCAGGTAATTGGGATCCATAACACAAATGTTTGTAAATGTCAAGGAACATGTCATTTAGTCAGGTGCCTTCTAGTGGCCTTGTTGGGTACTTCAGATTATCACAAATCTCAGGCCTTCCATGTAGCTTTATCACATGTAAAATATACTTTAAAACAGAAAGACAAAAAAACATTACCCTAAATATAAACCATCAACTTAGTGAAAACCATTATCTTTAAAAAAAATGTACTGAATTATTTTACCATGTCAGTATTGCATTGTTGTAAATGTTGGTGGCATGGATTAGTTGGAGAATTATTGCAAGTGCCATTGTTGATCAAACACATTAGGCTATTTTCCCCTTCAACCACCTGGTCTAGCCACTAGAAACCCATGTACTATATGGCCACATTAAAAATGTAGATATTTTCAGTTACCAAAGTTAAGCTGCCTGTAAATTACAGAAGACTTCAGTAATTTACCAGTAGCTTTGCAACCATATGACAGCTTCAATAAGCCCCTTATGGTGAACCAGAGGCTTTAGGATTATTATTTTGATTATTCAGTTAGTTTGCTGGTAGGAGAAGTATTGGGCATCACCAACAAACAAAATGAGTATAGAATTATTTTGTCAGTAAGAGCCGAACTTCCCATCACTAGAGGAATGCGGCATATGGATTTACCTCGAGGATGTCTAATAACCTTTTGAGATGCACAGAGATCAGGTCTACATTGACTGTAGTTACCCATTTCACTTTTATGGGTAGCGTTGACAGTTGGGCCCGTAATTGACATGTGGTCTCACATTTCTTGCCCTCTGGTGAGAGGTAATGTCCTTTATAAAACATGTTGAACTTTCCCTATTGTTATGACCCTCAGTCACTAGTAGATCTACAATTGCCAGTATTTATCATTGGTATGAAGATGCTCAGTAAAAGGGCAAAGCACCTCAATAGACTGATACAAAACCCATTACTACAGGTCAACACTTAGAAAATATCAACAAACTTTAGGGATCTTTTTAATCGTTTTACAAGATGCCTTGCCACCAAAATACAGTAGTGTTGTCAACATAAACACCTCGATGTTATAGCTGTGTTGCACTGCACCAGTTTAACACTCCCCTCCCTATAAATGCAAAGCCAGAAAAATCTCAGAGAAGTCAGGAATCCTGGTCTGAGGCTGGAGGCCGTAGCCTGGGGATGGAAGTGGTTTAGCTCTGGTCTCCCAGGGTGTGCTTGTCAAACAGGTACTCTGCCATCTTGTTGTTGACAGCATCCATCTTGGTGAGGTTGGTGATGTGGTCTCCCAGCTTCTTAATGGCCTCCACCTGCTCATTCAGGTAATGAGTCTCCAGGAAGTCACACAGCTAAAGAGGGAAAACAGGTCAGAAAAGAGAATGACTACAGACTATTGTAGATACAGTAACACACAAGAGCCTGGTGGTAATGGCATAAGTGCAGATAATGAGGTGTTTACAGCTGTCCAACTCCTGCACGAGCTGCATCGTGTGTGTGTGTGTGTGTGTGTAAAGTGGCATTCATGCATCTGAAGAAGCAGGTCACACAATCCTGTGTAATTAGTTAGCAGAGGTACAACAACCTGATCAGCTCCTGGGACAGTACCTGTATTCTATGTGATGATATTACTTACATGGGGGTCAACTTTGTCAGAGGCAATCTTGTGCAGGTCCAGCAGGGCCTGGTTCACATTCTTCTCCAGCTGCAGAGCACACTGCATGGCCTCCAGCCCATTGCCCCACTCCACGGTCTGGCTTCTACACAGGACAGTGAACACAGAAGGGTTAGGGACTACTAGCAGATGTTTCTATACATAATTCAAAGTCAACAGTTATCAAAATATCTGACAAACTGGAACCAATGTAAAAAGATCAAGCTGGAGTCATTTTAACAGTCAATATGAACAACCACATAAGCTGGAGTTTATGAAGCACATCATGGGTCCGGTGTGGTTCAGTCGATAGAGAATGGCGCTTGCAACGCCAAAGGTTTCCAGAACCCCAGCTCAGAACACACACAACTCTGCGATCCTACTCACGGATGGGCTATTGCAGCAGACGACCACACCGGGTTCCACTCCTATCTCGCGGTCGACCGATTAATCGGAATGGCCGAGTTTCAGGGTAGCCTAGTGGTTAGAGCGTTGGACTAGTAACCGGAAGGTTGCAAGTTAGAACCCCGAGCTGACGAGGTCCAAAACTGTCGTTCTGCCCCTGAACAGGCAGTTAACCCACTGTTCCTAGGCAGTCATTGAAAATAAGAATTTGTTAACTGACTTGCCTAGTTAAATAAAAAGGTCAAATAAAAAATTGTAATCAGTAAATCGGCATTTTTGGACACCGATCACGGCCGATTACATTGCACTCCACAAGGAGACTGCGTGGCAGGCTGACTACCTGTTATGCGAGTGCAGCAAGGAGCCACGGTAAGGTGCTAGCTAGGATTAAACCGATCTTATAAAAAATAAATCTTAACATAAATCACTAGTTATCATCAACCATGTGTAGTTATTACTAAATTATCTAGCTTGTCCTGCGTTGCATATAATCAGCCTTTTAACATCTTATGGCTGGGGGCAGTATTGAGTAGTTTGGATGATTAAGGTTCCCGGAGTAAACTGCCTGCTACTCAGGCCCAGTTGCTAATATATGCATATTATTAGTAGATTTGGATAGGAAACACTGAAGTTTCTAAAACTGTTTGAATGATGTCTGAGTATAACAGGACTCTTATGGCAGGCAAAAAAACGGAGAAAAAAAAATCCAAACAGGAAGTGGGAAGTCTGAAGTTTGTAGTTTTTCAACTCATAGCCTATCAAATATACAGTGTCTACGGGGTCATAATGCACTTCTTAAGGCTTCCACTAGATGTCAACAGTCTTCAGAACCTTGTTTGATGCTTCTGCTGTGAAGGAGGGGGAATGAGAGCTGAATGAGTCAGGTCTGCCAGAGTGGCTTGAGCTGGTCACGCGCGTTCACGTGAGAGTTAGCTTGCGTTCCATTGCATTTCTGAAGACAAAGGAATTCTCCGGTTGGAACATTATTGAAGATTTATGATAAAAACATCCTAAAGATTGATTCTATAGATCGTTTGACATGTTTCTACGGACTGTAACGGAACTTTGACTTTGCCTGCTCGCGCCTCATGAATTTGGATTACTGGGCTAAATGTGAACAAAATGGACTTCATCTAACAAATCAAACATTTATTGTGGAACTGGGATTCCATTCTGATGAAGAGCAAAGGTAAGTGAATATTTAATGCTATTTCTGACTTCGTTGACTCCACAAGATGGCGGATATCTGTATGGCTCGTTTTGTTTCGGAGCGCTGAATTCCGATTGCATGGTGTGCTTTTTCGGTAAAGCTTTTTTGAAATTTGACACAGCGGTTGCATTAAGGTTAAAGTTAATCTAAAGTTCCATGCATAACTTGTATCTTTTATCAATATGTATTATGAGCATTTCTGTAAATTGATGTGGCTCTGCAAAATCACCGGATGTTTTGGGAGCAAAACATTACTGAACGTAACACGCCAATGTAAACTGAGATTGTTGGCTAGAAATATGAACTTTATCGAACAAAACATGTATTGTGTAACATGAAGTCCTATGAGTGTCATCTGATGAAGATCAAATGTTAGTGATTCATTTCTCGATTTCTGCTTTTTGTGACTCCTCTGGCTGGAAAAATTGTGTTTTTCTGAGACTAGGTACAGACCTAACAGCAGTTGTGTGCTTTCGCTGTAAAGCATTTTTGAAATCGGACACTGGTGGTATTCAGACGTTTCTTTAAAATGGTGTAAAACACTTGTATGTTTGAGGAATTTTAATTATGAGATCTGTTTTGAATTTGGCGCCCTGCACAATCACTGACTTGTTATATCGGTCCCGTTAACGGGATCTAAGCCATAAGTTAATTTATCATTGAATCATAGCCTACTTCGCCAAATTGGTGATTTGACGCACCAATGTGTACCTAACCATAAACGTCGCCTTAAAATCAATACACAAGTATACATTTTTAAACCTGCATATTAGTTCATATTGCCTGCTAACATGAATTTCATTTAACTAGGGAAATTGTGTCACTTCTCTTTTGTTCTGTGCAACAGAGTCAGGGTACATGCAGCAGATTGGGCCGTCTGACTCGTTGCGAACTGTGTGAAGACTATTTGTTCCTAACAAAGCCAGACAACTTTGCCAAACCGGGGACGATTTAACAAAAGAGCATTTGCGAAGAAAGCACAATCGTTGCACAAATGAACCTAACCATAAACAATGCCTTTCTTAAAATCAATACACAAGTATGTTTTTAAACATGCATATTTAGTTAAAATAAATGCATGTTAGCAGGCAATATTAAACTAGGGAAATCGTATCACTTCTCTTGCGTTGATTGCACGCAGAGTCAGGGTACATGCTACAGTTTGGGCCATCTGACTCAGTGTTATGTAATAATTATGCAAAATTAGTTAACATTGAAGGTTGTGCAATGTAACAGGAATATTTAGACTTACGGATGCCACCCGTTATGTAAAGTACGGAACGGTTCCGTATTTAACTGAAAGAATAAAAGTTTTGTTTTCGAAATGTTCATTTCTGGATTTGACCATATTCATGACCTAAGGCTCATTTCTGTGTTACTATGTTAAAATGAAGTCTATGATTTGATATAGCAGTCTGACTGAGCGGTGGTAGGCAGCAGCTGGTTCGTAAGCATTCATTCAAACAGCACTTTTGTGCGTTTGCCAGCAGCTCATCGCTGTGCTTAAAGCATTGAGCAGTTTGTGACTTCAAGCCTATCAACTCCCGAGATTAGGCTGGTGTAACCGATATGAAATGGCTAGCTAGTTAGCGGGGTGCGTGCTAATAGCGTTTCAATCGGTGACACTCGCTTTGAGACCTTGAAGTAGTTGTTCCCCTTGCCCTCTGCAAGGGCCGCCGCGGCTTTTGTGGAGAGATGGGTAACGATGCTTCGAGGGTGGCTGTTTTCGATGTGTTCCTGGTTCGAGCGAGAGAGGGACGGAAGCTTTACCGTTACACTGGCAATACTAAAGTGCCTATCAGAACATCCAATAGTCAAAGGTATATGAAATACAAGTGGTAGAAAGAGTCATAATAACTACAACCTAAAACTTCTTGCCTGGGAATATTGAAGACTCATGTGAAAAGGAACCACCAGCTTTCCTATGTTCTCATGTTCTGAGCAAGGAACTTAATCAAGCTTTTTACATGGCACATATGGCACTTTTACCTTCAACACTTTTTTTTTGCATTATTTAAACATGTTTCATTATTCATTTAAGGCTAAAGTGATTGTATTGATGTATTATATTAAGTTAAAATTAAAGTGTTCATTCGGTATTGTTCTAAGTGTCATTACAAATTGGCTGATTAATCGGTATCGGCTTTTTCTGGCCCTCCAATAAATCGGTATCGCCGTTGAAAAATGATAGTCAGTCGACCTCTACGCCAGCCAATCAGATAAAAACAAGTGGCTCCCACGGGCAATTGAGTGGAAAAACATGGCCTGGAACAGCGAGTTAAGTTCACTGCACAGTCCCCAGACCTCAAACCAATAGAGAATCTTTGGGACGAGATGGAACGGGCTGTTCCCAGCAAGACTACATCGCCGTAATATATTTTAGCGTGTCAGCATGGACAAAAATCCCTGTGGAACATTTCAGACACCTTGTAGAATGTCCCAAAAAAATGCAGGCTGTTCTGGAGGCAAACAGGAGTCTGAGTAGATGAGTTTAACCACTTATTTTGCATTCACTAGTCTGCACACACACCCCCTGATTGCCTAGTCACTTTTAACCCTTACCTAATGTATTATATCTCAACTACCTTGTACCCCTGCACATGGTCTCAGTACTTGTATAAAGCCTTGTTATTCTTTGTTATCATTTCCATTTAGCAAATATTTATCTTTAACTCTGCATTGTTGGAAATGAGCTAGTAAGTACACATGTCACTGTAAAGTCTACACCTGTTGTAGTCAGTGCACGTGACCAATACAATTTGAAATTGGCCAGTGATCATATATTAACATTGGGAGAGTTTGGATAAAGTAGATGGAGTTACACCCACCATGCTCTCAGTTCAGTGGTTATGAAGGGAGGCAGTGTGTTCAGGCCTAGGCAGTCAGGACATTATCTCCTCTGGTCACCTTGCTCTAATACCAGGGCAGCCACACACGGCCTGCCTTACAATGAACTCAGTATTAACATGAACTACTCATCCAAAACAACTTCACAGTATTAGAAAAAAAGGCTCTAGATTGACTATAAAGGGTTCTCTAGACTTCTTGACAGATTGTAGATCAGCCACTTGGTTCCAGGTAGAACCCTTTATAGTCAACTGAGACAATAACCATTTGAACCAGAGAACCCTCTACGAAGATGTTACCGTTCTTTTTTATATCAGTATACAATGTAAATGTGTTTTTCGATGCTCAGGCGCTCACCTTGATGTCCTGGAGTAAAATGCGTCCACCTCTCTTGTTCTGGAAGGAGAGTAGCTTGTCGGCGTGCTCCCGCTCCTCGTCGCTGTTCTCCTTGAAGAAATGCGCGAAGCCAGGCAGAGCCACATCGTCACGGGAGAAATAGAAAGCCTGGGTGGATAAACAAGTGCGTTTAGAAACACATGTCTAATATAACTCATTCTATTATTGAGGGATCTAAGCATGATTGACACAGCAATATGATCCGGAAAATCATTAGCCTACTTGGTAACCTGCCAATTAACCTGTCAAGGAGATACGCTCTGTCCAAGGATATATTTATGAGCTTTATTTGAATGATACGTCTACCTCAAAGCTGTTGCCTAGGCGTACAGAAAAATATTTAGGCTCAGGCATAATAATACTAGGTAAAGCAACAAACTGTTCCTCTTGGTAGCCAATTAGTCCCCTTACCATTGAAGTGTAAGTATAAGAGGCAAAGATCTCCATGTTGATCATCCGGTTGATCGCAACTTCGCAATCGTGGTGATAGTTCTGGCGGACCTGAGACTCCATTTTAATTTTATATCAAAATTAACGGTACAACTATAGAGATTCTTATATTATTTTACTAAGACAGTTCAAGTAATTATTACGTTATCAATCCGAAATGTTATATAGCGCGGGAGGCGGGCAGAAGAGTTCCGTTCAATCACTGTTGAAGCAAGAAGTTCTTCGTGCGTCTTCCCACAGTTGTGAACTGGAAGGAGCCTTGTTCGCTCTATTTATTGTTCCAAGCGGACCGCGTCAGTGAAATCGACCCTCTTCTTCGATGAGATTTAACGGCAGGTTGGCATCCAATACATGTTGCATTACCGCCACCTACTAGACTGGAGTATAACTCCCTTATACTTTGCTTATTTAAAAAATTCAACAAACACAACACAAAATACAACAAATACCCTACCATCTAACACTACACCAACATATAATATATAATAAATACCATACTCCACTATTTACATCTATTTAGTCATACTTCATGCCAACAGCATGAAAGGATGGAACACCACCACTTAAACACACCCTGTAACCCCAAATAAAATAAAATAAAATTGTATTAGTCACCTGGGCCAAATACAACAGCTGTAGACCTTTCAGTGAAATGCTTACTTACCAGCCCCTAACCGACTGTGCAGTTTAAAAAAATACAGATAAGAATAAGAGATAAAACTCTTCTGATGTCAAGTCTCGCACACGCAAATACCATTACTATAAATGCCAAACATTTCCAATCTTACTGAAAAATATATCACTTGTTGGTTCATCCCTCTGTACTGGTACAGATCTACTACTCACACCCCTCCTCTTTGGATCTCTCCCCCTTGACCCATCTTCCTCTACCTCTTAACTGCCTCAGCATATGACAACTTCTGCACTAACGTTACTCTAACCCTGGAAACCTCAACCTGCTTCTCTCGCACGGGACATTTCTGATCCCCAGCTCCATGGGCACCCCCTTAATCAAATCAAATCAAATGTATTTATATAGCCCTTCATACATCAGCTGATATATCAAAGTGCTGTACAGAAACCCAGCCTAAAACCCCAAACAGCAAGCAATGCAGGTGTAGAAGCACAGTGGCTAGGAAAAACTCCCTAGAAAGGCCAAAACCTAGGAAGAAACGTATAGAGGAACCAGGCTATGAGGGGTGGCCAGTCCTCTTCTGGCTGTGCCAGGTGGAGATTGTAACAGGACATGGCCAAGATGTTCAAATGTTCATAAATGACCAGCATGGTCAAATAATAGTAATCACAGTGAACAGGTCAGGGTTCCATATCCGCAGGCAGAACAGTTGAAATTGGAGCAGCAGCACAGCCAGGTGGACTGGGGACAACAAGGAGTCATCGTGCCAGGTAGTCCCGAGCCATGGTCCTAGGGGTCAGGTCCTCCGAGAGAGAGAGAAAGAAAGAAAGAGAGAATTAGAGAGAGCATACTTAAATTAGTTGGTTAGGGCATCAACTTTGTGCATGACACAAGTCCTTTTTCCAACAATTGTTTACAGACAGATTATTTCACTTATAATTCACTGTATCACAATTCAAGTGGGTCAGAAGTTTACATACACTAAGTTGATTGTGCCTTTAAACAGCTTGGAAAATTCCAGAAAATGATGTCATGGCTTTAGAAGCTTCTGATAGGCTAATTGGCATAATTAGAGTCAATTGGAGGTGTATCTGTGGATGTATTTCAAGGCCTACCTTCAAACTCAGTGTGTCTTTGCTTGACATCATGGGAAAATCAAAAGAAATCAGCCAAGACCTCAGAAAAAAAACATTGTAGACCTCCACAAGTCTGGTTCATCCTTGGGAGAAATTTCCAAATGCCTGAAGGTACCACGTTCATCTGTACAAACAATAGTATGCACGTATAAACACCATGGGACCACGCAGCCGTCATATCACTCAGGAAGGAGACACGTTCTGTCTCCTAGAGATTAACGTACTTTGGTGCGAAAAGTGCAAATCAATCCCAGAACAACAGCAAAGGATCTTGTGAAGATGCTGGAGGAAACGGGTACAAAAGTATCTATATCCACAGGAAAACAAGTCCTATATCAACAAAACCTGAAAGGACGCTCAGCAAGGAAGAACCCACTGCTCCAAAACCGCCATAAAAAAGCCAGACTACAGTTTGCAACTGCACATGGGAACAAAGAATGTACTTTTTGGAGAAATGTCCTCTGGTCTGATGAAACAAAAATAGCACTGTTTGTCCATAATGACCATTGCATTGTTTGGAGGAAAAAGGGGGAGGCTTGCAAGCCGAAGAACACAATCTCAACCGTGAAGTATGGGCGTGGCAGCATCATGTTGTGGGGGTGCTTTGGTGCAGGAGGAACTGGTGCACTTCACAAAATAGATGGCATCATGAGGCAGGAAAATTATCTGGATATATTGAAGCAACATCTCAAGACATCAGTCAGGAAGTTAAAGCTTGGTCGCAAATGGGTCGTCCAAATGGACAATGACCCCAACTATACTTCCAATGTTGTGGCAAAATGGCTTAAGGACAACAAAGTCAAGGTATTGGAGTGGCCATCACAAAGCCCTGACCTCAATCCTATTGAAAATTTGTAAGCAGAACTGAGAAAAGCGTGTGCGAGCAAGGAGGCCAACAAACCTGACTCAGTTACACCAGCTCTGTCAGTAGGAATGGGCCAAAATTCACCCAACTTATTGTGGGAAGCTTGTGGAAGGATACCCAAAACGTTTGACCCAAGTTAAACAATTTAAAGGCAATGCTACCAAATACCAATTGAGTGTATGTAAACTTTTGACCCACTGGGAATGTGATGAAAGAAATAAAAGCTTAAATAAATGATTCGCTCTACTACTATTCTGACATTTCACATTCTTAAAATAAAGTAGTGATCCTAACTGACCTAAAACAGGGAATTTTTACTGGGATTAAATGTCAGGAATTGTGAAAAACTGAGTTTAAATGTATTTGGATAAGGTGTATGTAAACTTCTGACTTCAACTGTAGTTATTTGTAGAATGACACTTTTTCAATGGATTAGCCTCCAGATGTGACAATGCTAATGTTCTCTGGCAGAGTTCCAGCTCTGGTAAAGGTCATGAATTAATTTTTTTGTACATTCAAGACCCGTTTTAGACCATAAAGGGAGGCCTGCAGTGACTGAAAAGCAGTCTGGAGCTCTTCAACAGCCTGAACCAGAGAAGGAGATTTGAGATTCTTCAAATAGCCACTCTTTGCCTTGATGACAGCTTTGCATACTCTTGGCATTCTTTCAACCAGCTTCACTTGGAATGCTTTTCCAACAGTCTTGAAGGAGTTCCCACATATTCTTTTTACATTTTTTATTTTTATTTAACCTTTATTTAACAAGGCAAGTCAGTTAAGAACAAATTCTTATTTACAATGACGCCCTACCAAAAGCCAAACGGCCTCCTGCGGGGATGGGGGCAGGGACTAAAAATTTAAATACATTAAATAAAAAAATAGGACAAAACACACATCACGACAAGAGAGACAACACTACATAAAGAGAGACCTAAAGACAACAACATAGCATGGCAGCAACACAACATGACAACAATATGGCAGCAGCACAACATGGTAGCAGCAAAAATCACGGTACAAACAGTGTTGGGCACAGACAAACATGCTGGGCCCTTATTGGCTGCTTTTCCTTCACTCTTTGATTTGGTTGAGGTCGGGGATTGTGGAGACCAGGTCATCTCATGCAGCACCCCAACACTCTCCTTCTTGGTCAAATAGCCCTTACACAGCCTGGTGGTGTGTTTGGTCATTGTCCTGTTGGATAGCAAATGATAGTCCCACTAAGCCCAAACCAGATGGGATGGCGTATCATTGCAGAATGCTGTGGTAGCCATGCTGGTTAAGTGTGCCTTGAATTCTCAAGAAATCACAGACAGTGTCACCAGCAAAGCACTCCCACACCATAACACCTCCTCCATGCTTTACAGTGGGAAATACACATGCAGTGATCATCCATTCACCTACTCTGCGTCTCACAAAGACACGGCGGTTGGAAATAAAAATCTCCAATTTGGACTCCAGACCAAAGGACAAATTTCCACTGGTCTAATGTCCATTGCTCGTGTTTCTTGGCCCGAGCAAGTCTCTTCTTATTGTTGGTGTCCTTTAGTAGTTGTTTCTTTGCAGAAATTCAAACATGAAGGCCCGATTCACGCATAGTACTCATCATAGTACTTTTTGCGACTGATGGTTGGCCTGGGTCCAACAGAGATAAACGACAAAGGAAGACATTCAAACACGTAAATACATGTATTATTTCTTACTTCAAACGGGCGGCATGTCGGGTGCAAAGTATTATGATTACTGTGAGCATAGTTTCAAGTGTATAAGTGTTGTCTATTTTTCTTTCTCCCTTTTCCTCTCTACTCCTCCCTCTTTTGATAAACAAGCAGTCATGTTGGTGTTAGTCCACTAGGGACCTGTTTTCATCGTATTAAGTTGGAATAACATCAATATCATCAATAACCTATACCATGTGTGTGTATCCTGTGTTATCATTTAGTTAGTTAGTAAATAAATAATTAAAATCAATTTGTGTTGTACGGAATGATCAGTGAGCTGGGGTTTGTGCATTTGCAAGGAGCATGTAAAGTTCAGAATTATGAAACTGATTTGAGGTAATGATTAATACATGACTGTTAATTGATTAATTTATTTAATCAAGTAGCAATTAAACCTAGTAAGTTGATTCGATACATAACAGTCATTTGATTAATGTTAAGTCACGTCACGCCACTTCCCTGTGGCGGTCCTCGTGAGAGCCAGGTTCATCATAGCGCTTGATGGTTTTTGAAATGTTCAAGTTCTTTAAATTTTCCGCATTGACTGACCTTCATGTCTTAAAGTAATGATAGAGTGTCGTTTCTCTTTGCTTATTTCAGCTGTTCTTGCTGTTATATGGACTTGGTATTTTACCAAATAGGTCTATCTTCTGTATAACACCCCTCCCAATTTCACAACACAGCTGGCTCAAACGCAATAAGAATTAAATCAATTCCATAAATGAACTTTTAACAAGGCACATCTGTTAATTGAAATGCATTCCAGGTAACTACCTCATGAAGCTGGTTGAAAGAATGCCAAGATTGTGCAAAGCTGTCATTTTATTTTATTCCTTTAACTAGGCAAGTCAGTTTCTAATTTTCAATGACAGCCTAGGAACATTGGGTAAACTGCCTTGTTCATCAGGGGCAGAACAACATTTGCCCTTCTGCTAAAACAAGGTCACAAGGTCACTTAGAACAACCTGGACGTAACATAGTAAATGTACATCTGGGATACTCCAATTAGTATGATACGTTTTCTATGGTATGTATTCATTTGTGGAAGTCCATCATCCATTTCGTATGAAATGTTACAAACTGCAATTCGTACAATATGTTACGAATTGGAATTTGTACAAAATGTTAGGAATTTGCAATACATATGATATGTTACGAATTCCAATTTGTTGTGGCTAACGTTAGGTCGGTGGCTAGGTGGCTAATGTTAGCTAGGTGGCCAAAGTTAGCTAGGCTAGGGTTTAGGGGTTAAAGTTAAGGTTAGGATTTAGATGAAACGTTTAAGGTTAGGGGAAAGGTTAGCTAAAATGCTAAAGTTGTCAGTGATGAGTTTCAAACAAGCAAACTTATCCTTTAAGCATGAAACATCATTTAGTCCAAAAGTGATGTAATTTTCACCAAAAAGAAAGAATTCCAAGTATGTCACAGCCCTTTTGTCGCACAATTTTCAGTATAAGTCTACTGTCACTCCCAACAGTCTGAAGAGGCTTTGTCTCATTGCCTCCAAACCTTTGCGCTCATAATGAAAACATTACACTATAAAGTGAGGTTCAGTCTAGAATAGTTGATCATAGTAACAGAGAGCAGGGTGCATACTTCACAGAATATCTTTGTTGAAGACCCGTACCCCCATTTGAAGCAGCTTTATCATTTTTCAACAAACAATGAACCTAGATAGTAGATATGACAAACTGATTGATAGATCCTGTTTTGGGTTACTTATTAGGAAAAAGGTGGTTCTGTTCTCAAACAATTGGAGTAGAGGTACTACCTTACATACTAGGCCAGTACAGACCAGGGGCTGTATAAAGGTATCAAGCCTGTTGTCAGAATAGGATTAGGGCAAGGTGACTGGTAACATGACCGAATACAAACAGTGCAGCTATTCCCTCCGCAAGGCTATCAAACAAGCTAAGCGTCAGTACAGAGACAGAGTAGAATCTCAATTCAACGGCTCAGACACAAGAGGCATGTGGCAGGGTCTACAGTCAATCACGGACTACAAGAAGAAATCCAGCCCAGTCACGGACCAGGATGTCTTGCTCCCAGGCAGACTAAGTAACTTTTTTGCCCGCTTTGAGGACAATACAGTGCCACTGACACGGCCTGCAACGAAAACATGCGGACTCTCCTTCACTGCAGCCGAGGTGAGTAAGACATTTAAACGTGCTAACCCTCGCAAGGCTGCAGGCCCAGACGGCATCCCCAGCCGCACCCTCAGAGCATGCGCAGACCAGCTGGCCGGTGTGTTTACGGACATATTCAATCAATCCCTATACCAGTCTGCTGTTCCCACATGCTTCAAGAGGGCCACCATTGTTCCTGTTCCCAAGAAAGCTAAGGTAACTGAGTTAAATGACTACCGCCCCATAGCACTCACTTCCGTCATCATGAAGTGCTTTGAGAGACTAGTCAAGGACCATATCACCTCCACCCTACCTGACACCCTAGACCCACTCCAATTTGCTTACCGGCCAAATAGGTCCACAGACGATGCAATCCCAACAACACTGCACACTGCCCTAACCCATCTGGACAAGAGGAATACCTATGTGAGAATGCTGTTCATCGACTACAGCTTGGCATTCAACACCATAGTACCCTCCAAGCTCGTCATCAAGCTCGAGACCCTGGGTCTCGACCCCGCCCTGTGCAACTGGGTACTGGACTTCCTGACGGGCCGCCCCCAGGTGGTGAGGGTAGGCAACAACATCTCCACCGCGCTGATCCTCAACACTGGGGCCCCACAAGGGTGCGTTCTGAGCCCTCTCCTGTACTCCCTGTTCACCCACAACTGCGTGGCCACGCACGCCTCCAACTCAATCATCAAGTTTGCGGACGACACAACAGTGGTAGGCTTGATTACCAACAACGACGAGACGGCCTACAGGGAGGAGGTGAGGGCCCTCGGAGTGTGGTGTCAGGAAAATAACCTCACACTCAACGTCAACAAAACTAAGGAGATGATTGTGGACTTCAGGAAACAGCAGAGGGAAACCCCCTATCCACATCGATGGAACAGTAGTGGAGAGGGTAGCAAGTTTTAAGTTCCTCGGCATACACATCACAGACAAACTGAATTGGTCCACTCACACAGACAGCATCGTGAAGAAGGCGCAGCAGCGCCTCTTCAACCTCAGGAGGCTGAAGAAATTCGGCTTGTCACCAAAAGCACTCACAAACTTCTACAGATGCACAATCGAGAGCATCCTGGCGGGCTGTATCACCGCCTGGTACGGCAACTGCTCCGCCCACAACCGTAAGGCTCTCCAGAGGGTAGTGAGGTCTGCACAACGCATCACCGGGGGCAAACTACCTGCCCTCCAGGACACCTACACCACCCGATGTTACAGGAAGGCCATAAAGATCATCAAGGACATCAACCACCCGAGCCACTGCCTGTTCACCCCGCTATCATCCAGAAGGCGAGGTCAGTACAGGTGCATCAAAGCTGGGACCGAGAGACTGAAAAACAGCTTCTATCTCAAGGCCATCAGACTGTTAAACAGCCACCACTAACATTGAGTGGCTGCTGCCAACACACTGACACTGACACTGACTCAACTCCAGCCACTTTAATAATGGGAATTGATGGGAAATGATGTAAATATATCAATAGCCACTTTAAACAATGCTACCTTATATAATGTTACTTACCCTACATTATTCATCTCATATGCATACGTATATACTGTACTCTATATCATCGACTGCATCCTTATGTAATACATGTATCACTAGCCACTTTAACTATGCCACTTTGTTTACATACTCATCTCATATGTATATACTGTACTCGATACCATCTACTGTATCTTGCCTATGCTCCTCTGTACCATCACTCATTCATATATCCTTATGTACATATTCTTTATCCCCTTACACTGTGTATAAGACAGTAGTTTTGGAATTGTTAGTTAGATTACTTGTTGGTTATTACTGCATTGTCGGAACTAGAAGCACAAGCATTTCGCTACACTCGCATTAACATCTGCTAACCATGTGTATGTGACAAATAAAATTTGATTTGATTTGATTTGATTTGAGATGTAATGTTATTCAATATGATCTAAAATACAAAAACTGAAACTAAATCAGCACTGAGACGTTTGATGCATACTGCCCCAGAAGACCTAGTTCTTATGAATACCATTGACGTTTCAACTACATGGCTGTATTGAGCAATAACCCAGCACCCTGAAAGCACCCTGTCAACAGTTGTGGAAGATCAGGTCATGTGAACTGAAGTTGTTAGGAAGGTTACTTTATAACTGTCGTCTTTGATTTTCATTGGCTGTAAAACGTTTTCCACTTCACAGTTTTAGCTTAATAACCTATGTATGGTTAGATGTATGTAGCTACTGTTTTTGTGTAGTTATTTGGAGGCTAATGTGATCAACTTTGATAGACCATTTGTCAACTACAATATGTCATTTGAAACCGAAAGGTGTATATCAAATACCATTTCTACAAAAGCCAAAATATCTGTCTCAAGCCTGCGTGAAGGGTTTGGTGGTGAGTTTCTGAACTGTTAGTTAGATCAAGAGTTTAAGGTAATACAGAAAAATATTGGTATTTGAGTTTGATTGACTATATTGGGCTCACGAGTGGCACAGCGGTCTGAGGCACTGCATATCAGTGCTAGAGGCATCACTACAGACCCTGGTTCGATCCCGGGCTGTTTCACAACCACCCGTGATCAGGAGTCCTATAGGGCGGCGCACAATTGGATTGTGTGAAGCCCGAGGGGTTTGTGCTGATTGAATGGAAATTGTGACAGCTGGTTAAATGGTGCCCCTTGACAAGGCAAGAGCAAGATGTATGTCAGGAGAAGTGCAGTATTATCAGAAGGGGAGTTACACTCAATGTGATCAAGACAAAGGAGATGATTGTGGACTACAGGAAAAGGAGGACCGAGCACGCCCCCATTTTCATCGACGGGGCTGTAGTGGATCAGTTCCTTGGCGTCAACATCACCAACAAACCAACATGGTCCAAGCACACCAAGACAGTTGTGAAGAGGACACGACAAAACCTATTCCCCCTCAGGAGACTGAAAAGATTTGGCATGGGTCCTCAGATCCTCAAAAGGTTTTACAGTTGCACCATCGAGAGCATCCTGACGGGTTGCATCGCTGCCTGGTATGGCAACTGCTCGGCCTCCGACCGCAAGGCACTACAGAGCGTGTACATCACCGGGGCCAAGCTTCCTGCCATCCAGGACCTCTATACCAGGCGGTGTCAGAGGAAGACCCCAAACATTGTTAAAAAACTCCTGACACCCTAGTCATAGACTGTTCTCTCTGCTACCGCACAGCAAGCGGTACCGGAGCGCCAAGTCTAGGTCCAAAAGGCTTCTAAACAGCTTCTACCCCAAAGCCATTAGACTCCTGAACATCTAATCAAATGGCTACACAGACCATTTACATTGCCCCCCCCCCCATCTTCTACGCTGCTGCTACTCTCTGTTATTATCTATGCATAGTCACTTTAATAACTCTACCTACATACACATACTACCTCAATTACCTCGTCACTGGTGCCCCCGCACATTGACTCTGTACCGGTGCTCTCTGCATATAGCCCAGCTATTGTTATTTACTGCTCCTCTTTAATTATGTGTTATTCTTATCTCTTCCTTTTTTATGTATTTCCTTAAAACTGCTTTGTTGGTTAAGGGCTTGTAAGTAAGCATTTCACTGTAAGGTTGAATTTGGCGCATGTGACAAATAAAATTTGATTGGATTTGATTTGACTTGGAATACGGAAGAAGAATGGAGGGGAAAAGAGAGGCAGAGGAGGTCTAAGCGAGAGAGGGAGGAAGAGGGTGAGCTTGAGTCGGTTAAAAATGGTGGGATAAAATGAGATGGTTTGTTAAAGAAGAATGGTAGAACGTGTAAACAGAGTGAGTTGAAGACAGGAGGAGAAATGGAAGTGAATGAGGGCGAAGTATCGGAGGTGGTAAGCATTTCACCTGTTATATTTGGCGCATGTGACTAATAAAATTTGATTTGATTTATTTTGAGTTACAGGGTGTGTTAAGTGGTGGTGTCCCATCCTTTCATGCTGTTGGCTACGACTAAATAGATGTAAATAGGGGAGTATGGTATTTATTATATATTTTTTGTGAGTGTAGTGTTAGATGGTAGGGTATTTGTTGTATTTTTTGTTGTTGTGGTTGTTAATTTTTTTTTTTTTTAAAGCAAAGTATAAGGGAGTTATACTCCAGTCTAGTAGGTGGCGGTAATGCAACATGTACTGGATGACAACCTGCCATTAAATCTCATCGAATAAGAGGGTGGATTTCACTGACGCTGTCCGCTTGGAACAATAAATAGAGCGAACAAGGCTCCTTCCAGTTCACAACTCTGGTGAAGACGCATGAAGAACTTCTTGCTTCAACAGTGATTGAACGGAACTCTTCTGCCCGGGCCATATAACATTCCGGATTGATAACGTAACACTTATTTGAATTGTCTTAGTAAAATAATATAAGAATCTCTGTATTTGTACCGTTAATTTTGATATAAAATGAAAATGGAGTCTCAGGTCCGCCAGAACTATCACCACGATTGCGAAGTTGCAATCAACCGGATGATCAACATGGAGATGTTTGCCTCCTATACTTACACTTCAATGGTAAGGGGACTGTAATTGGCTACCAAGAGGAACAGTTTCTTGTTTTAATTTATTATTATTATTATTATTATGCCTGGGCTTAAGTATTTTTCTGTACGCCTAGGCAACTAACAGCTTTGAGGTAGACGTATCATTCAAATAAAGCTCATAAATATATCCTTGGACAGAGCGTATCTCCTTGACAGGTTAATTGGCAGGTTAAAAAGTCGGCTAATGATTTTCCGGATCATATTGCTGTGTCAATCATGTTTAGATCCCTCACTAATAGAATGAGTTATATTAGACATGTGTTTCTAAACGCACTTGTTTATCCACCAAGGCTTTCTATTTCTCCCGTGACGATGTGGCTCTGCCTGGCTTCGCGCATTTCTTCAAGGAGAACAGCGACGAGGAGCGGGAGCAAACCGACAAGCTACTCTCCTTCCAGAACAAGAGAGGTGGACGCATTGTCCTTCAGGACATCAAGGTGAGCGCCTGACCGCCGAGAAACACAATTACTTTGTATACTGCGCAACAAAAAAGAACATAAACATCTTCGTAGAGGGTTCTCTGGTTGAAAAGGTTCTACCTGGAACCAAGTGGTTGATCTATAATCTATGGCAAGAAGTCTAAAGAACCCTTTATAGTCTATCTAGGGACTTTTTTTAAACACTGAACTTCAAGTTCTTTTGGATGAGTAGTCATTCATGTTAATACTGAATTCATTGTAAGGCAGGCCCTGTGTGGCTCCCTGGTATTAGAGCAAGGTGACCAGAGGAGATAATGTCCTGACTGCTTAGGCCTGAACTAGAGGTTGACCGATTATGATTTTTCAACGCCAATACCGATTTATTGGAGGACCAAAAAAGCCGATACGGTTAATGGGCCGATTTAATAAATAAATAATATTTGTAATGACAATTACAACAATACTGAATGAACACTTATTATGACTTAATATAATACATCAAAGTCAATTTAGCCTAGAGTAGATGAAACATGTTCACTTTGGTTTAAATAATGTAATATATAAATCAATATTCCCAGGTAAGAAGTTTTAGGTTGTAGTTATTATAGGACTGTTTCCCTCTATACCATTTGTATATCATTAACCTTTGACTATTGGATGTTCTTATAGGCACTTTAGTATTGCCAGTGTAACAGTATAGCTTCCGTCCCTCTCCTCGCTCCTCCCTGGGCTCGAACCAACAGCCACCACATCGAAGCAGCGTTACCCATGCAAGGGGAAACGACCACCCCAAGGCTCAGAGCAAGTAAAGTTTGAAACGCTATTAGCGCGTGCTAACTAGCCAGCCATTTCACTTCGGTCACACCAGCCTCATCTCGGGAGTTGATAGGTTTGAAGTCATAAACAGCGCAATGCTTGTCGCACAACGAAGAGCTGCTGGCAAAACGCACGAAAGTGCTGTTTAAATGAATGTTTACGCTTCTGCTTCTGCCTACCACCGCTCAGTCAGATACTTGTATGCTCAGTCAGATTA
This sequence comes from Oncorhynchus tshawytscha, assembly GCF_018296145.1. Classification (NCBI taxonomy): domain Eukaryota; kingdom Metazoa; phylum Chordata; class Actinopteri; order Salmoniformes; family Salmonidae; genus Oncorhynchus; species Oncorhynchus tshawytscha. The sequence continues at coordinate 65,679,044 of NC_056437.1, read as the reverse complement.
TATGCAACACAGGACTAGATAATATCTAGTAATATCATCAACCATGTGTGGTTAACTAATGATTATGATTTTTTATAAGATAAGTTTAATGCTAGCTAGCAACTTACCGTGGCTTACTGTATTTGCGTAACAGGAAGTCTCCTTGTGGAGTGCAAGGAGAGAGAGGCAAGTCGTTATTGCGTTGGACTAGTTAACTGTAAGGTTGCAAGATTGGTTCTCCCGAGCTGACAAGGTGAAAATCTGTCGTTCTGCCCCTGAACGAGGCAGTTAACCCACCGTTCCTGGCCGTCATTGAAAATAAGAATGTTTTCTTAACTGACTTGCCTAGTTAAATAAAGGTGTGTAATTTATTTACAGATTTCCCATTGTTATGAACTTGAAATCGTCCCTAATTAATCGGCCATTCCTAATTAATCGGTCGACCTCTAGCCTGAACACACTGCCTCCATTCTGTCATAACCGCTGAACTGAAAGAGCACGAGGGGTGTAACTCAATCTACTCTATCCAAACTCTCCCAATGTTAATATAATATCTGCTCACTGCCCAGTTTCAAAACAAATTTTATTGGTCAATTGCACCGAATACAACAGGTGTCGACTTTACAGTGACATGCATATTTACGAGACCATTCCCAACATTGCAGAGTTAAGGAGATACTTGCTAAATACAGAAGGAAATGGTAACGCAAAGAATAACAAGGCAAAATAGAAGTACTGAGACAATGTGCAGGGGTATAAGGTAGTTGACAGTACGCACATGTAGGTAAGGGTTAAAGTGACTTGGCAATCAGTATGTGTGACTATGCGTGTGTGTGGGCTTATGTAGTGTGTCGCGGTAAGGTCTAGTGAGTGCGAATTAAGTGGCTCAACACATCTACTCAGACCCCTGTTTGCCTCCAGAACAGCCTGAATTATTTGGGGCATTCTACAAGGTGCCAAATGTTCCATAGGGATGTTGGTCCATGCTGACACGATGGCATCAGGCAGCTGCTGCAGATTGTGCGGCGATATAGTCATGCTGTGAACAGCCCGTTCCATCTCATCCCAAAGATTCTCTATTGGTTTGAGGTCTGGGGACTGTGCAGTAAACTGAACTCGCTGTTCCAGGCAGTGTTTTTCCACTCAATTGCCCAATGGAGCCACTTGTTAAAAATGATTTAAGCTGATAGGAGTGTAACCCTGTGTGGTTGTCTGCTGCAATGGCCCATCTGTGAAAGGATTGCAGAGTTGTGTGTTCTGAGCTGGGGTTCTGGAAACCTTTGGCGTTGCAAGCGCCATTCTCTATCGACTGAGCCACACCGGACCCATGATGTGCTTCATAAACTCCAGCTTATGTGGTTGTTCATATTGACTGTTAAAATGACTCCAGCTTGATCTTTTTACATTGGTTCCAGTTTGTCAGATATTTTGATAACTGTTGACTTTGAATTATGTATAGAAACATCTGCTAGTAGTCCCTAACCCTTCTGTGTTCACTGTCCTGTGTAGAAGCCAGACCGTGATGAGTGGGGCAATGGGCTGGAGGCCATGCAGTGTGCTCTGCAGCTGGAGAAGAATGTGAACCAGGCCCTGCTGGACCTGCACAAGATTGCCTCTGACAAGGTTGACCCCCATGTAAGTAATATCATCACATAGAATACAGGTACAGTCTCAGGAGATGATCGGGTTGTTGTCGCTCTGCTAACTAATTACACAGGATTGTGTGACCTGCCTCTTCACACGCACACAATGCAGCTCATGCAGGAGTTAGACAGCTGCAAACACCTCATTATCTACACTTATGCCATTACCACCAGGCTCCTGTGTGTTACTGTATCTACAGTAGTATGTAGTCATTCTCTTGTCTGACCTGTGTTCCCTCTTTAGCTGTGTGACTTCCTGGAGACCCATTACCTGAATGAGCAGGTGGAGGCCATTAAGAAGCTGGGAGACTACATCACCAACCTCACCAAGATGGATGCTGTCAAAAACAAGATGGCAGAGTACCTGTTTGACAAGCACACCCTGGGAGGCCAGAGCTAAACCACTTCCATCCCCAGGCTACGGCCTCCAGCCTCAGACCAGGACTCCTGACTTCTCTGATAGCTCCTCCTGGCTTTGCATTTATAGGGAGGGGAGAGTGTTAAACTGGTGCAGTGCAACACATCTGTAACATTGAGGTATTCAAACACTACTGTATTTGAGGCAAGGCATCTTGTAAAACAATAAAAAAAATCACTAAAAGTTTGATGTTTTATAAGTGTTGACCTGTAGTAATGGATGTTGTATCAGTCTATTGAGGTTCTTTGCTCCGTCTTACTAAGCATCTTCATACTTGTGATAAATACTGACAATTGGAGACCTCCTAGTGGCTGAGGGTCATAACAATAGGAGAAGTTCAACATGCGGTTTTATAAAGGCCATTACGTCTTACCACAGAGGGCACTATTACAAGAAATGTGACAGACACCATGTCAATTAAGTGCCAACTGTCAACTCTACCCATAAAAGTGAAATGGGTAACTACAGTCAATGGAGACCTGAACTCTGCATCTCAACAGGTTATTAGACAGCCTCGAGGTAAATCCATATGCCGTATTTCTTTAGTGATGGGAAGTTCAGCTCTTACTGACACATTAAATCTTGCCTAATTGTGTTTCAGTGGGTGATGCCTGTTAGTTCCCCTACCAGTAACCTAACTGAATAATCACAATGCACCTTGTTCACCATAAAGGGCTTATTAAAGCTGTCATATGGTTGCAAAGCTATTGGTAATTTACCAAAATTACTGAAGTGTTCTGTAATTAACAGGCAGCCTAATTTTGGTAATTTATACTTTAACTGAAAATATTGCTACTTTCCATGTGTCCATATAGTACATGGGTTTCTAGTGGAAATACCAGGTGGTTGAAGGGGAAAATGGCCTGAAGTGTTTGATCAACAATGGCATTTTCAATAATTCTGCCACTCATCCATTTTTCACACAACTGCCACCAACATTTACAACCATGAAATACTGACATGGTAAAATATTTGAGTACATTCATAAACATTTTAAAATAATGGTTTTCATTTAGGGTAATATTTTGCAGCTTTGTCATTCTATTTTAAATGTGATAAGGCCACATGGAGGGCTTGAGATTTGTGATAATCTGAAGTACCCAAAAGGCTACTAGATGGCACCTGACTAAATGACATGTTCCTTGAAATGAACAAACATTTGTGTTATGGATCCCTTTTACCTGCTGTCAAGGCAGCAGCTACTCTTCCCGGGGTCCAGCAAAATAAAGGCAGTTCGATACAATAACGTTACATTACGAAACAGATTTCACAACACGTTGACCCTCAGGCCACTACTCTACCACATATCTACAACAAGAAATCCATGTGTGTGTCTATTTTGATTGTTATTGTGTTTTTAAATATTTTACTGCTTGCTTGAGTCACTTTATGTGGAATAGTAGCCATGTCATGGCTCTCTAGTACTGCGCACCTCCAATAGTCTGTTCTAAACTTGGGGACTGTGAAGAGACCTGGTGGCATGTCTTCTGGGGTATGAATTGGTGTCTGAGTTGTGTGCTAGTAGTTTGTGTGGCACCTGACCACACGACTGGACAGTAGTCCAGGTGCGACAATACTAGAGCCTGAAGGACCTACCTTGTTGATAGTTAAGGCAGAGCAGTGCTTTATTATGGACAGACCTCTTCCCCATCTTAGCTACTGTTGTATCAATATGTTTTGACCATGACAGTTTACAATCCAGGGTAACTCCAATGAGTTTAGTCTCAACATGTTACATTTCCACATTATTCATTACAAGATTTTGTTGAGGTTTAGTGTTTAAATTTTAGGTCCCAAATACAATGCCTTTAGTTTTTGAAATTCATGTATTTAGGACTAACTTATTTCTTGCCACCCATTCTGAAACTGACTGCAGCTCTTAAGGTTTGCAGTGATTACACCTGCTGTGTATAGTGTTGAGTCATCAGCATACAAAGACACACAGGCTTCACTCAGTGCCAGTGGCAAGTCATTAGTAAAGATAGAAACAACAAGGGGCCAAGAAAGCTGCTCTGGGGAATGCCTGACTCTACCTAGATTATGTTGGAGAGGATTCCATTAAAGAACACCCTCTGTGTTCTGTTAGACAGGTAACTCTAGATTCACAATATAGCAGGGGATGTAAAGCCATAACACTTATTCTTTTTCCAGCAGCAGATTATGATCAATAACATCAAAAGCTGCAAAGAAGTGTTTAAAACATTTTTTTAAATGTTTCTGAATTAAATAATTATATAGTTTTTACCTTTATTTAACTCGGCAAGTCGGTTAAGAACAACTTCTTATTTACAATGATGGCCTACCCTGGATGACACTGGGTCAATTCTGCACCGCCCTATGGGACTCCCAAACAGCCAGATGTAATACAGCCTGGATTTGAACCAGGGACTGTAGTGACACCTCTTGCACTGAGATGCAGTGCCGTAGACCGCTGCACCACTCGGGAACCAATTGGACCAGGATCGTCCGGGTTAGGGAGAGTTTGGCCGGGGTAGGCCGTCATTGTAAAATAAGAATTTGTTATTTTTTTAATTTAACTAGGCAAAATCTTATTTACAATGACGGCCTATCACGGCCAAATACTAACCCGGACGGCGCTAGGCCAATTGTGTGCCACCCTGTGGGAATCACAATCACGGCCGGTTGTGATACATCCTGGAATCGAACCAAGGTTTGTAGTGACGCCTCTAGCACTGAGAGTTATGGAATGGATAACTATTTACAGTATCACTTTCTGTTTATAACTTTTTGCGGCTGGTCACATGATGGACCCGGTCGTGACAACTTAACACATGTTCTCTGGGTTGAACATTACTGAAAAGATTTGCATTAAAAAAATTCAGAAAATACTTTGTAAAATGCATTTTAATGCTCTGTTTGCCCTTCTGCTAAAACAAGGTCACTTAGAACAACCTGGAAACAGGGGTAGATGTAACGTAGTAAATGTAAATCTGGGATACTCTAATTAGTATGATATGTTTTGTATTGTATGTTTTCATTTGTGGAAGTCCATCATCCTTTTCGTATAATATGTTACGAACTGCAAATTGTACAATATGTTAGGAATTTGCAATATATATGATATGTTACGAATTCCAATTTGTTGTGGCTAACGGTAGGTCGGTGGCTAATGTTAGCTAGGCTAGGGGTTAAAGTTAGGGTTAGGTCTAAGGTTAAGATTAGGATTTACATTAAAGGTTTAAGATTAGGGGAAAGGTTACCTAAAATGCTAAAGTTGTCAGTGATGAGTTTCAAACAAGCAAACTTATCCCTTATGTCACAACTTCTGCCGAAGTTGGTTCCTCTCCTTGTTTGGGCGGTGTTCGGCGGTCGACGTCACCGGTCTTCTAGCCATCGCCGATCCATTTTTCATGTTCCATTTGTTTGGTCTTGTTTTAGCACACACCTGGTTTCAATTCCTTAATTACATGTTGTATATTTTCCCTCTGTTTCCCCCATGTCCTTGTCGGGAATTGTTTATTGTAAGTACTTGTGCTATGTTTTACTGGTGCGCTACAGGTTTTGTACCCATGTGTTTGTTGTTTTGTAAGCCATTCGTTTTATAAATTTAACTGCTCCGGCTATTCACCAAGTTCTGCTCTCCTGCGTTTGACTTTCCTGCCACCAGTTAAACACCCCTGAAAGAATTCATGACCCGTCATGGAGTCAGCAGGAACAGATACCCCTGGTATAGGGGTCGAGGAGCGCATCCAGGAGCAAGCAAAAGTGAACCACCATCTTGGCGCCATCATGGATCAAGTTATCCAGACCCTGGACTGGGAGAGACAGGGAGGTCCTCCAGTGCCTTCAACAATGCAAACCGAACTTCCACTACTCACTCCTCCTGCAATCGGTCCCAGTGGGATGCGTCTCGCCCTTCCCGGGGTGTATGATGGGAAGGCGGCATGTTGCCAGTGTTTCCTGTTACAGCTGGACCTATACCTGGACACCGTTTACCCGGCTCCCTCGGGAAGAGAGAGGGTGTCCTCCCTCATCTCGTGCCTCTCAGGGAGACCTCTGGAGTGGACCAGCGCCCACCAGTCAGGCGCAAAAATCTGATATCAACTTTGGAGGGGACAATTACATGAAATTTTCTCAAGAGCAATTCCTGAGGGGGACACCAAAAGTAGTGCTGTAACACAGCCTACGTTGTAATATGTTAAATGTATATTGAGGAACCATAATCACTTCTACTGGATAATTGATAGGTACAGTAGTTAACTGAAGGGTTGTCCCAACTTGTTCAAATGTTTAAATCATTATAATACTACTACTAATAATAATAGTTATAGCACTGTTCCTTATCAGTCCACTATGTACCTGGTTAAATAAAGGTGAAATAAAAAATAAAAAAGTTCCCTGGCGACAATTTAGCTTTTTGCAACGAGACCATTAAATATATTTTAGACAATGGTAGAAGAGGGTGTAGTTCTGTTCAGTTTATCGCTAACCTTATCACAGGGACTTTGAAACACGACAGCAGCATGCTGATCTTGGAATAAACTGACGATAGCAAAGATTCCATCTTTGACGACGCCACATACATGGAATAGGTACTAGCTAGCTTGATAGTCAATGTTTGCTTTAGTTTGCGCGCTAGCTCTGTAAATTCAGCTAGTGTGTGAATCCTGCCAACATTTTGAAAAGAAACATTGATATGGCGCGATTGACTGGATTAACCTCACGTCAGTTACGTGCATTGAGTGCCTTTCGGACAGTAGATACGAACCCTCTATTACCTTGCCAGCTAAAGAACTGGCAGTGGATCAAACCATTGTGAAGAAAAGGGCGGGGGTCGCAATCTTTTGAAACTTAAAAAAGCGCTATTAAGTGTCTATAATCAGCACAAGTACTTTCATTGCGTATTATTAATATTATTGAAATGACATAGTTATGTTTACAGTGATATATTGGGGGGGACAAATCATATTTTCCCAGGATGGGGGGGTCGTGTCTCCCCCGTCCCCCCTGGGATTTCCGCCTATGGTTCCAGTTCGTGCACCATCTGTGGCCGCAGAGGGCACACTGCCGGTCGGTGCCGGGTTGGTTCTCTGGGAGTCGAGGCAACAGGCAGGGCACTCTGGCGTCACCCCAGGTGAGTCTGCACCACTCTCATCCAGAGTCCTCTGTTGTCCAACTGTTTGTACCTATTTGTTTTCCTGATTTTTCCCCGCATTCCCAGCATAAGGCACTCGTCGATTCAGGCGCAGCTGGGAATTTTATTGACAGAGCGCTCACTCTTTGTTTAGTGATCCCCATTATTCCTGTGGTTAGACCTTTCCCAGTTCACGCTCTGGATAGTCGACCATTGGGGTCCGGACTAATCAGGGAAGCCACTATCTCCCTGGCCATGGTGATGCAGGGGAGTCACGAGGAGAGAATCCGTCTCTTTCTCATTGACTCTCCTGCGTTTCCCGTGGTACTGGGCCTTCCCTGGTTGGCTTGTCATGACCCCACCATTTCATGGCAACAGAGGGCTCTCACGGGGTGGTCGCAAGAGTGCTCGGGGAGGTGTGTAGGGGTTTCCGTTGGTGCAACTATGGTGGAAAGTCCAGACCAGGTCTCCACTGTGCGCATCCCCCCCGAATATGCCGATTTGGCTCTCGCCTTCTGTACAAAGAAGGCGACGCAATTACCACCCCATCGACAGGGGGATTGTGCGATAAATCTCCAGGTAGACGCTGCACTTCCCAGGAGTCCCGAGTCCCGTTTGTTTGACGTCCTTGATCTCAAGGCAGCTGGGACCATAGTCACCAAGAAAACAATTGGTAACACACTACGCCGTGAAGGACTGAAATCCTGCAGCGCCCGCAAGGTCCCCCTACTCAAGAAAGCACATATACATGCTCGTCTGAAGTTTGCCAATGAACATCTGAATGATTCAGAGGACAACTGGGTGAACGTGTTGTGTTCAGATGAGACAAAAATGGAGCTCTTTGGCATCAACTCAACTCACCGTGTTTGGAGGAGGCCCCAAGAACACCATCCCCACCGTCAAACATGGAGGTGGAAAATTATGCTTTGGGGGTGTTTTTCTGCTAAGGGGACAGGACAACTTCACCGCATCAAAGGGACGATGGACGGGGCCATGTACCATCAAATCTTGGGTGAGAACCTCCTTCCCTCAGCCAGGGCATTGAAAATGGGTCGTGGATGGGTATTCCAGCATGACAATGACCCAAAACACACGTCCAAGGCAACAAAGGAGTGGCTCAAGAAGAAGCACATTAAGGTCCTGGAGTGGCCTAGCCAGTCTCCAGACCTTAATCCCATAGAAAATCTGTGGAGGGAGCTGAAGGTTCGAGTTGCCAAACGTCAGCCTCGAAACCTTAATGACTTGGAGAAGATCTGCAAAGAGGAGTGGGACAAAATCCCTCCTGAGAAGTGTGCAAACCTGGTGGCCAACTACAAGAAACGTCTGACCTCTGATTGCCAACAAGGGTTTTGCCACCAAGTACTAAGTCATGTTTTGTTTTGCCACCAAGTACTAAGTCATGTTTTGTTTTGCAGAGGGGTCAAATACTTATTTCCCTCATTAAAATGCAAATCAATTTATAACATTTTTGACATGCGTTTTTCTGGATTTTTGTTGTTGTTATTCTGTCTCACTGTTCAAATAAACCTACCATTAAAATTATAGACTGATCATTTCTGTGTCAGTGGGCAAACGTACAAAATTAGCAGGGGATCAAATACTTTTTTCCCCTCACTGTATGTAGCTACTGATTTTGGTGTAGTTATTTGGAGGCTAATGTGATCAACTTTGATAGACCGTTTGTCAACTACTGTCACGCCCTGACCATAGAGAGCCTTTTTATTCTCTATTTTGGTTAGGTCGGGGTGTGACTAGGGTGGGTGATCTAGTGTGTGTATTTCTATGTTGGCCTGGTATGGTTCCCAATCAGAGGCAGCTGTTTATCGTTGTCTCTGATTGGGGATCATATTTAGGCAGCCATTTACCTACTGTGTTTTGTGGGATCTTGTTTATGTGTAGTTGCCTGTGAGCACTTCATGTTCTTAACGTTTCGTTCTTTCTTTATTGTTTTTGTGCGTTTCATTCATTAAACATGTGGAACCCATATCACGCTGCGCTTTGGTCCGAATGTTGTTATGACGATCGTGACAGAAGATCCCACCACACCAGGACCAAGCAGCGTGCCCAGGAGGAGAAGGTATCCTGGACTTGGGAGGAGATCTTGGATGGGAAGGGATCCTGGATTTGGGAGGAAATCCTGGCAGGACAGGATCGCCTTCCTTGGCGGCAGACGCAAGGAGAGAAGGGAGGACAGCGACGACGCCGGGGTTCGCGGCCACATAGAAAGCCCAAAAGACAGACCACATTTTTTGGGGGGGGCCACACGGGGTGGTCGGCGGAGCCGAGGAGTGAACCAGAGCCAGTCTGGGAGAGGATGGAGAAATTGGAGGAGAGTGAACGGAGAGAGTCAGAGACCGTCAGGGAGCTGATGGAGAAATTGGAGGAGAGAAAAATGAGAGAGTTGTTGTGTTGGTGTATGATGCACAACATTCACCCTAAGGAGCGTGTTATCTGTTTGATGCCACCCGAGTCAGCTCTCTGTACTTGTCCTGAGGAGAGTGCTAGCAATCTGGTAAAAACTGTGCCTGCTCCATGCACCAGGTCTCCAGTACGCCTCCACAGCCCAGTACGTCCTGTGCCAGCTCTCCGCACTCGCCTTGAGGAGCATGTCATATGTCCGGTACCATGTGTGCCTGCCCCCCGGCACCTGGTCTCCAGTGCGCCTCCACAGCCCAGTACATTCTGTCCTAGCTCCCCGCACTCACCGTGCAAAGGTTGTCATCTGTTCGGTACCAGTTGTGCCGGCTCCACGCACCAGGTCTCCAGTATGCCTCCACAGCCCAGAAAGTCCTGTGCCAACTCCTCGCACTTGCCCTGAAGTGTGTGTCACCAGTCCGGTACCACCTGTGCTGGCTCCACGCACTAGGCCTCCAGTGCGCCTTCCCAGTCCGGTACGTCCTGTGTCTCCTTCTCGCACTTGCCCTGAAGTGTGCCACCAGTCCGGTGGCACCTGTGCCAGCGCACCAGGCCTTCAGTGTTCCTCTCCAGTCCAGCTCCATGGCCGGAGCCTTCTTCTGCGCCGATGTCCAGTCCGGGCACGGCATCCGGTCCCGCTCCATGGCAGGAGCCTTCCTCTGCGCTGTTGCCCAGTCCAGGCACGGCGTCCAGTCCTGCTCCATGGCAGGAGCCTTCCTCTGCGCCGATGTCCAGTCCGGGCACGGCGTCCGGTCCCGCTCCATGGCCGCAGCCTTCGTCTGCGCCGGTGCCCAGTCCGGGTGCGGCGTTCAACTCCCAGCTCCATGGCCATGGCCCTCCTCTGTGCCGAGGTCCAGTCCGGGCACAGCGTTCTACCCGGCTCCATGGCCGGACCCATGGTCTGGGCGGGGGCAAAGTCCAACACCAGAGCCGCCACCGATGCTGGCGGATTCGCGACCGGAGTGGGTACTTTGCCCCGCACCGGAGTGGGGTTTTCATTATGTTTTCATTATAACATCCTCTTAACTTTTATTAGCACCATAAAATAGACATTAATTTTCATATGCCACCCATCATTTTTCCCACCTATTCAGATGATGAAATATATCGTCCCAAGGTCCATTTGTTTGATGTTCTGTATTTTTGGGCAGTAGATTCTCCCTAATGCACAAGGACATTCCGATCTCTCGCATTAGAGACCAGAAAGGAGTTGGTCTGCCGCCTTAGTTTACGACGGGCGTGAGGTCATAAAACCCCCCCACCTCCATATCTTTCCTCCTCTGCGGGAGGTAGAGATATCTCTGTAGAGCTGATCCTCACAGGCCAGTCATGACAACGTGTACCAAATGTTGTTATAATAGAAATATTCTTGACTGATTTATGTACCAGACCACACCCATGTGAATGTTTATTGGCCAGTAGCATCCATGTTGTTTTAGGTACTAGTCTAGGAAATATTGCATTAAGAGACCTTTGTCCAAGTTTTGTGCAGATCGGTCATTCGGTGCCAGAAGAGTAGCGTTTAAGTGTTTATCAAATTCAAAATGGCAGACAATCCATCAGGGTGGACCTTATGGGTCACGGAGTCAAATTTGTTCCTTGTGAGGAGATTGATGTGTGTACCAAATTTCATGAGTTTAGGTCAAATGGGGTGAAGGGTGTGACCTTTGATTTTTTGCATTTGCATTTTCAATCTCTTGTTATAGCGCCACCATGTGACCAATCTGTGTAATTTTGTAAATGTCAGACCACTATTGCAAGACACATCATTCATACAAGTTTCATCAAAATTGTCCAGTGCTGTCTGATATCGCGTGACCTAACATACTAACAGACGAAAACGAATCCACAGTCTCCTCCCCGGTTTCATTGTGGAGAACAAGGCTGCATGGGATTTCTGTTAATGCGACTCCGTGTAGTCAATGGCAATGTCCACTTTAGTTATAATGCCAGTTCTACCGACGCACAATTCCACCTCTCACACCGCCAAAACAACCGCTATACGAATGTCAGCTAAAGCTAATCTGATTGAAGGGCCCAAAAGCTAAACACGCATGATTGCAGTGCCTGAATCACATGTCAATGAACACGGATGGCTGAAAAGTAAGCAGGTCCAGATAGAGGCTGAAGACAGCCATGTCAGGTATGCTATAAGGCTAATGCTATAATAAAGCATTAGGCCTGGCAATGACCAGAATGTGTGAAAGGCACTGCCCTTGTAGCATACAATTCTAACAGTAAATGATGCACTATCAGTACAAAAATGAAATGAGAGACGGCCATCAGACTAGGGTGTCTGCATGTAGCCTCAGCATTAACTACATAGAGGATGAGGGCTCAGAAACCAACGGTTCAGATGAGCTCCAGCTCATCTGGTCTTACCAGATTTAGCGGCAAACAGTTTTTACATGCCTCGAGAGGAATAGGCCACTATACAATATTATTATATTTGTTACAGAATACTTTATAAAAATTAGGTGGAGGACATTGTTGGCCATATTTCTATATTTCCTCATTACCGACACAAAAGAGAGAAAAAGAGTGATGACGTATTGCGCCTCTGTTCTTCTTTATAAGCCAAGCTCAACTTTTTCCCCCTTCACAAACTTCTGTCTCAGGACCAACCAAAAGTGTAATTGGCAGCAGGGGTTTCAAGCACAAAATGAGGAATTGAGCCCACATTCAAATGAGGAATTGAGTAGCATTGCGTGGTGTAAGCCACAGAAGGCCAGTAGCTGTGTGGCACTTTACAGTAGGGAAATCATTTCTAATCAAAGACACACATACACAGAGTGTACCAAATATTAGGAACACCTTCCTAATACTGAGTTGCAACCACCTTGCTCTCAGAACAGCCTCAATTCATCGGGGCATGGACTCCACAATGTGTTCCACAGGGATGCTGGCCCATGTTGACTTCAATGCCTCCCGCTGTTGTCCTTTTGGTGGTGGACCATTCTGAAACACATGGGAAACTGATGAGCGTGAAACTCTGCAGTTCTTGACACAAACAGGTGCACCTGGCACCTACTACCATACCCTTTGCCCATTCACCCTCTGAGTGGTCTCATCCCCTTCATCTACACCAGGGGTCTCCAGCCCTGTTCCTGGAGTGAAAACCTACAGGAGATTAGCTCTCCAGGAACAGGGATGGAGAGGCCTGAGCTACACTGATTTGAAGTGGATTTAACGAGTGACATCAATAAGGGATCATAGCTTTCGCCTGGTCAGTCTGTCATGGAAAGAGCAGGTGTTATTGTTTTGTATACTGTGTGGGTCTTAATGCACCCCAGTTTACTTGGTACATATTCAGATGGGTGTGCGGTTTCTAGGAGGAAAGAGATGCATGCAAATCGTACACAAACAAGACTATACACAGTGTTCAAAACATCAGGAACACCTGCTCTTTCCATGACAGACTGACCAGGTGAATGCTATGATCCCTTATTGATGTCACTTGTTAGAACCACTTCAATCAGTGTAGATGAAGGGGAGGTGACAGGTTAAATAAATATTTTTAAGCCTCGACACATTTGAGACATGGGTTGTGTATGTGTGCCATGGGCAAGACAGATTTAAGTGCCTTTGAACAGGGTAGGTGCCAGGTGCACCGGTTTGAGTGTGTCAAGAACTGCAACACTACAGGGTTTTTCACACTCAACAGCTTCCCGTGTGCATTAAGAATGGTCCAGCACCCCAGCCAACTGGAGACAACAGTGGGAAGCATTGGAGTCAACATGGGCCAGCACCCCTATGGAATGCTTTCAACACCTTTTAGAGTCCATGCCTCAACGAATTGAGGCTGATCTGAGCGCAATAGGGGATGCAACTCAATAGTAGGAAGGTGTTCCTAATGTTTGGTATACTAAGTGTACAAGGCAACTATAGAGGGGTATGCTGAGTATTTGTGTATGTAATAAGGCCCACCCATGGCTGCACCCCTGCCAAGTCATGTGAAATCCATAGATTAGGGCTTAATTTATTTCGATTGTGTCACGTTCTGACCTTAGTTCCTTTGTTTTGTCTTTGTTTTAGTATGGTCAGGGCCTGAGTTGGGGTGGGCAGTCTATGATCTTTTTTCTATGATTTGGGATTTCTGTGTTTGGCCTGGTATGGTTCTCAATCAGAGGCAGCTGTCAATCGTTGTCCCTAATTGAGGACCATACTTAGGCAGCCTGTTTTCACCCTTGAGTTGTGGGTGATTATTTTTCGTTTCAGTGTTTGCACCTTTCGGGACTGTTTCAGTTTTCATTTTGATTCTCTTGTTCTTTTGTATTCATTCTCATTAAATTACATTATGGATACATACCACGCTGCATTTTGGTCCTCTGATCCTTCCTACTACTACTCCTCCTCAGAAGAGGAAGAGAAAAGCCGTTACAGATTGACTGATTTCCTTATACAAACCAACTCAGTAAAATATTTTAAATTGTTGCATGCTGCGTTTATATTTTTGTTCAGTATAATAAGCAGGCTCAGGTAGAGCCTGAAGCTAGCCTTAGCCATGGCAGGTATGCTATAAGGCTATGATAAAGCACTAGGCCTGGAAATGACCACATTGTGGGAAAGGCACTGTCCTTGTATTACACAATTATAACCGTAAAGGATGCACTATCAACACAATAATGAAATGTGAGACAATGCCATCAGACTAGGGTGCCTGCATGTAGCCTCAGCATTAAATTCATAGCAGCTGAGGGCTCAGACAAACTCCAGCTGGCTGTTTTTACATGGTCCCAGGTCGTGCCGGATTTAGCGACAAACAGTTTAAATTCATCACGGTATACAATTGAGGTAAGAAAATATATTCATGACCTCCTGCAAGTTACACACATGCCAGTCATACAATCACTTCCAGAAAAAGCAATCTCATGATGGCCTACTCCTTAAAAAGAGAGCACAAGATATGAGGTGATTATCTTTTTATTAGGGCTTTTGAACATCAGAGGTACATTATTTAGAATCTTTTTAAATCATATATATTTCAAAATGTCTAATTGGACATTAAAAAAAAAGACTAAAGCGTGAAGAATACTCGTGCTGACACAGTAGGCCTGGCCTATCCGGCACGATTGAAGATCCCCACAAAAGGAATGTCTACTTTTGAGATTATGAACACTACTACAGTTTAACATAATACGGTACTAATAATCGGTACAGCTGTATTAACTTCTCATGGGGGGCAGAAATCAACTTTTATCCCCTTCCTCAATCCCTTATTGATAACATACAGTAAGGCAAAATTATGAAGGCATTGTTGGCTGACTAAAGCTGGCGTCCTGTAGAGAATGCTTCACCGCCAGTGCTATTAAAGCATCAGACCAGGCATAGGAGCACTAGAGGTAGAAGTCAGTGATCCATACAAGTTATAACATCTCTCTATGTATCTGGTGTTATTTACCACAGAGTCGTCAGCATACAGTCCTCTGATGGGAGGAAACCACTGGAACAGCCTAGAAGGTTTCATAGTCAAGTGCGTTACATAAAATCATTCCCAGAACGCGACTAAGAATGACCCTTACAACCCCCCCACCCCCGCCCCCTTCACTTCAAATAAATGTTATTGTTTTAATATACTTAATCTCTCACTCTGTCTCCCATCTGTCTCTTTCCCTCCCTCTTCCTCCCCCCCTCTCTAAGCAGTGGGGATCCAGACACTCTTCCACTGGACGGCCTGTCTCCACATCTCTTCCTGGAGTGAGGCATGAGGCTGGGCCCAGTCTCTCACTCCATCCTTCTCCTGGCAGTGAAGCCACAGGCTCTTCAGAGGGCTGGCACACGTGTGCTGTAGGAACTGGCAACCCTGTGTGTGTGTGAGTGTGTGTGAGTGAGAGAGAGAGATAACACAGCTCATTTATATACTCTACTGGAATGCAATTAAGTGCTATTTGTTGTTGTGTGAGTATACAGGGGTCATACACACCTCCATACTCCCCCAGTACCATATGGCCTTGATGACACTGTGATTGGCTAGAGCCTGGGTCAGCTGATCTCTGCCACCAGTTATAATGCTGACCACGCCTCCTGGAAGATCTGAGGACTGGAGAACCTAGAGAGACAGGGAACAGATGTGTTTGGGCAAAAATACATACACGCAACAGCATACACAAGCAAGCGTGTGCACACAAGTACACAGTTGAATCAAAATGTCAGGGGGCAGGACAGAACTCACCTGGATGAACTCTAGAGCAGGCAGGGGGTACTTTGGACTGGGCACCATGATAACAGCATTGCCCATGGCAACAGCAGCTGCCAGCAGGGAGACCATAGAGAGGAGGGGGGAGGAGTCAGGGAGAACCACACCCACCACTCCTAGAGCCTCGGGGATGGACAGAGCCGAACCGGACTGTGGGACGGACTAGAGAAAAGGAGGTTAGAGAAGAGACACTTTAAATACAGTATGACCTCCTGAAGTGGAGGCTGTTGGTGGTGGCCTGTGTGCCAGCCAGAACATTGGGGGTGCGTGAGTAAGTGTTGAACACAAACAGCCACTAGTATTATACAGACGTTACTACTATTAGGACAGAATACATAAATTCTCACCGGAACTCCGCCCCTTTCCTTATCACAGCGAGCGGCCCAATCACAGAGCTGAGCGATGCTCAGCTCTACCTCCATGTCCGCCTTCTCCAATGAGAGGCCTGTCTGGGAGTGGAGTGACACGGCCATGTCCCGCCTCTTCAGCTCCAAGGTCTCAGCCAGAGAGAAGAGGCTTTGAGCTCGGGCCACAGGGCTTTTCTTCATCCAACTGTCAGGAGAGCGAGAGAAAATATACACAGTACACAAAACATTATTAACACCTGCTCTTTCCATGACAGACTGACCAGGTGAGTCCAGCTGAAAGCTTTGATCCCTTATTGATGTCACTTGTTAAATCCACTTCAAAAACCAGTGTAGATGAAGGGGAGGGGGCAGGGTAAAGAAGTGTGCGTGTGCCATTCAGAGGGTGAATGGGCAAGACAAAAAAAATGTAAGTGCCTTTGAACGGGGTATGGTGGTAGGTGCCAGGCGCACCGGTTTGTGTCAAAAACGGCAACGCCCTGACGACACTGTCGGTGACGTTTGGTCGATTGACATCCAGCTTAGAGCAGAGCTTACCCAGGTTGGACCTTAATGGCCGCCTCCACGGCGTTGCGAACGTCTTTCCTCCCCCCGTCGGGACAGTAGGCGAGAACAGTTCCCCCTGGAGCCAGGACACACACACTGCTGCCAGACTCAGACTTACACTGCTTCCCCCCCACATACTGCAGATAGGAACGAGGGGTACTGAAGGAGAGATAGAAACAGGAGGGAGGAAAAGAGGGAATTAAGAACATTACAAGTGACTGAATAAGTGCAAAGGCAACTTTAAAAGAAGTCAATGAAGACACACACACACACACCTGGATGAATTAGATCCCTCTGGAATGATGGCCGCTGATGCCGCCGTTCCAAACGTGGAGTAATCAACAGAGGCTGGAGAGGAGCGGGGTAGAGGAGGCAAGGAGGAAGGGCGGAGGAATTGGAACAGACCCTGGAAGAGAGAAGGAAAGAGTCATTTAGGAGACACTCCGACATAAGGCACACTATCTACAAACAACCTATAGCCCGACACTCTAGAAGGCATGTGTGAATATCAGAAAAGGTTGGATAATTACACGCATTATCAACTAAATTCCCTCTGGACAGGGACAGAACATGGCTATTGTCCATACCTCCTTCCCTCCATCGATGCAGTTGCCACTCTCCTTGTGGCCAGAGAGAGGCAGGGAAGGGTCCATCACAGAGTGGGAGTTTACCCACACTGCACCCACAGACAGGCTGGGGAGAGAGGTTCGAGGAAGGGTTAATAAGGTGTGTTATATCTCATAGTCCATTATTTTGTCAGGTGGCTTCTGGGTGATAGGAATTATACATCTAACGCAGTAAGAACACACCACACTAAATGTTTTCAGCCATGGTGACTTGAGATGAATATTGGGAGACCAAGATAGTGTGTGTGTGTGTGTGTGTGTGTGTAAGTAAGTATGGGTGCGTGTGTGTGTCCTGTACCTCTTGGCAGCCTCCAGAGCCAGAGTTAGGTCTTCAGTCCAGAGAGAGGCAGCCTGGCCGTGAGGGCTGTGGTTCCCTGTCAAGACAGATAAACAGATGGATAGATGAGTGTTTCATTAGTGGTTGGTGTTTGAGTGTGGTCATAGAAACAGTATGGTGTGGTCCTCCTTACCCAGAGTGACACCCTCCCCGTGGCTCCTGAAGGAGAGGAGGGGCAACAGAGGGCCGGGGATGGGGTCACCACACAGGTGCAGGAGGGGCTACTCCACACAGCACCGTGGGGGATAGGCAGCACCGGAGGAGGACGGGGGACACGGCTGGATCAGCTGATACAAGCAAAACACAATTAGGTTACCATTTATTTACAATTTAGTATGTACACCGAGTGTACAAAACATTAGGAACACTTCCGCTTTCCATGACATAGATTGACCAGGTGAGTCCAGCTGAAAGCGATGATCCCTTATTGATGTCACTTCTTAAATCCACATCAAAATCAGAGTAGATGAAGGGAAAAGACAGGTTAAAGAAGGATTTTTCAGCTTTCAGACATGGATTGTGTAGTGTGCCATTCAGAGAGTGAATAGGCGAGATGAACTATTGAAGTGCCTTTAAAAACGAGGTATGTTAGTAGGTGCCAGGCGAACCCGGGTTGAGTGTGTCAAGGACTGCAACGCTGCTGGGATTTTCACGCTCAACAGTTTCCCGTGTGTTACCAATAATGGTCCAGCACCCAAAGGACATCCAGCCAACTTGACAACTGTGGGAAGCATTGGAGTCAACATGGGCCAGAATCGTCATGGAACGCTTGACCCCTTGTAGAGTCCATGCCCCGACGAATTGAGGCTATTCTGAGGGCAAAAGGGGGTCCAACTCAATATTAGGAAGGTGTTACTAATGTTTTGTACACTCGGTGTACGTGGTAGCCTAGCGGTTAAGAGTGTTGGGCCAGTAAACAAAAGAGCGCTGGTTTGAATCCCGAAGCCGACAAGGTGAAAAAATCCATTGGTGTCCCCTTGAGCAAGGCACTAAACCTAATTGCTCATGTAAGTCACTCTGGATAAGAGCGTCTCCTAAATGACTAAAATGTTAAATGGAAATATCGTGACTGACCGTGGCCCCCTGCTGTTGGGCCTCTTGTACTGCAGCGTCCACCAGCTTTCGGTCCCCCTCGGCCAGGAGAGGAACACTCTTCATCCCTGCCATCCGAACCTTCAGACGGGCTACAACACTGTCCCACACTGACTCCTGGACACACAGCATCCACTGGCACTGAGAGAGGGTGAGAAAGAGAGGGGGGGGGGCAGGTTATTTTATTGGTCTATTGTTCAGATAAGTCATATAGGCCTACTGAGTCAGCGAGAGGTTGCTTTAAATGGGGGCTTTAAATATTTTTTTTTTTAATTGAGCGAGGGAGAGGTACAGATCAGTCATACTGTACAACACTGACCACCTGTGGCCATGGATCGGATTGCATCTTGTTCTTTCACCGGAATCTCTCAATTCATTCAAAGATTTGGCTTTAAAAAAAAAACAGAGTGAGAAAAGAAAGCCATCTGTTCCACCTCTCTGTTCTTCTTAAAGGCGGTCTCTATCACTCCATCCACGGCACTGTCGATATCGGCAGACTCAAAGATGATGAAGGGACAGGTGGCTCCGAGGGAGAGGGAGAGAGAGACGGGAACACCCATGCCTGCTGTGGCCCTGCACAGAATCTCTCCATCCTGAAAAAGAAGGAAAGAAGAGATTGGAGGGAAGTTACTAGTTAGTGTGAGCGAGAGAAAAGAGGAAGTTCAATCAAAGCACACACACACACACACGACTGTCACGGGACAACTGTCAAATTCACTTCCGTAACCAAATGGAAAACGCCACACAGCTAATTGCAGTCCCACTACATTTACGTAGAATTCTGGTCATTTGGCAGACCCTCTTATCCGGAGCGACTTACAGTCACAAGTGGTTTCAACTAGGGTAGATAAAACAACCGCATATCACAGTCATAGCAAGTGAAAACATTCCTTGATAAAGAAGCGATCAGAGAGCTAGTAAGAAGATGCAGGAGCAGATTGCATACAGGAAAAATACATCAAAAGGGATGCATAAGCACTACTGACTAACACATTGGTTCGCGTGTGTGTGTGTTATTTTGTGTGTCCACCTTTTTGTTGCCACTGTAAGTGACATAGCTGACGTGCGGGTTTTGAGCCACTTTAGAACCCAGCGACAAAACGCTGCCCGTCACCACATTCAGCACCCCCGCAGGAAGTCCCGCCTCCACAAACAGCTGAGCCAATAACAGAACAGGAGGCGCTGTCCCCACGCCAGGGATCGCCACCACTGCGTTGCCTGGGAAACAGAAACGTTAAGGTCACAAATGGTAGAGTAAAGCTTTACCTTCCCAAAGGGAATCTTTGTCAGGGTAGAAGGTGACAGGGTCCGTTTTGAAACTTTTTTCCCCCATGACTTTCTAGGAAATTGACCTTTGGTCATGTTGATTTGGTCATGTTGACTCTCTCCCTTACTCTCTCTCCCTCTAACTCTCTCTCCCTCTAACTCTCTCTCCCTCTGTAACTCTCTCTCCCTCTGTAACTCTCTCTCCCTCTGTAACTCTCTCTCCCTCTGTAACTCTCTCCCTCTGTAACTCTCTCTCCCTCTGTAACTCTCTCTCCCTCTGTAACTCTCTCTCCCTCTGGTAACTCTCTCTCCCTCTGTAACTCTCTCTCCCTCTGTAACTCTCTCTCCCTCTGTAACTCTCTCTCCCTCCCTCTGTGTGTCTCCCTCTGTGTGTGTGTGTGTGTGTGTGTGTGTGTGTGTGTGTGTGTGTGTGTGTGTGTGTGTGTGTCATACCCATGGCCAGTGCAGGTAAGACTTTCAGCATGAGAGAGTAGAGAGAACAGTCGTCAGAGACAACCACTACCACCACACCTGAAAGACACAAATACAGAGTAAATTCAACACACAAACACTTCACAATCACAGTTGTACAACACTCAAGGAAAGATCTCCACTACGTCCATGCACGCATGGATAAAGATCCACTTACAAACACACGCACGCTACGCATGGCCTTACCACGTGGTGTCCAGTCGGGAATGAGTGAGTCTCTGAGCTGAGCCCAGCCGGAGTAGTACTGCAGCAGTCTGACCAGTGCTGAAGGGGAACTGGGAGACTGGGCCAGGTCACACAGCTCTGACAGACACTGACCGTGTCTCTGGAGGCTACTCACCAACCTGACACACACACACACACACACACACACACACACACACACGTTATACAGATAATACAGAGCATTTCTCAAAATGCCATCTTGAATTTGCCCGGCATAATTATTAGATATTAAATTGTGGTCTGTAGTGTAGTGTTTATGGTTGCGATGGCGCCTCGTGCCACAGCCTTGGTAGTTTACTCCTGCAAAATGATCCGGAATTATTCGGTTTTTAAAATGTGCATTGTTTATCAACTTGTTGTTGTTGTAGCTTATCCGGTATAGAAGACAGGAATCTCATTCTAAAAAGGGTTTATCATCATTGTTAAATTAGCAGACACATTTGGCTCCTTCTCCAATCAACTAGCCAATACCAGACTAGCGAGATAGTCATCTCAACTCATCTACCACGGACGGGACCGAAGTCGGGCACCAAAAGATTCAGAAACGGCAGCACGCCTTCCCTCATTACGATTCCGCAGACGTTTTGCACATATTAAAACAACCCTGCGTCAGAAGCTTGAGAACAGCCTCCTTCAATATAGGACCCGGGTACCAGACTATTTATCAAACGTCTACTGTGTGCAGTAGAACATGCACATCGGAGTTGGATGATGAAGGACACTGGGCCTCAGGGGGCAACTCCCCAAAAAGTCATTCAGTCATTTTACTGCTGAATGACGTGGTCACTGATAAGAGGCCTGGACTTTCTGCCTCATTGAGACTTGGCGTCAGGGCAATGAGTACATCTTCCCTCAACCAATGCGCTGCAACTGGCTACACCGACCTGGACTGCCCTCTCACGTCCGGATGGGGTGGAGGTTTTGGCTGTGAATCTACAGGACTGACTATTGTGAAGTCTACTCTAGTAACAGCCGTCTCCTCTTTCAAATGCGTGGCTTTCAAGATCACTGGCTCTGCATCAGTACTGGCTGTGTTGATTAAAAAAAAAATATATATTTTTTTTTAGAAATCGGCCTCCAAAAGCTCAACTGTGACTTTCTTGCTGAACTATCCGAGCTACGAGCACTCCTAAGTCTTGTGCCCTGCTATGCTGGTGCTTGGTGATGTCAACATACATGTCGACTCCCTGACTACAAGTCTCTCTACTGACCTGGCTGATATTCTGGAGAACTTTGGACTCGAACAGCATGTGGACTTTGCCACCCACAACAAAAGGCCAATACACTAGAGCTGGTCTGTAATCAGAGGCGTGGATCTGGCCAAACGGGATGGAATTATGCCAGGCCTGTCCGACCACAAACTCATCACCTTCTCCCTAGCTATTCCTCTGCCCCACCCAGCCCAAGAAACACTCTATTCGGGTTAGGAGTCTTAAAGCTATAAAAACACAGCCCAGCTTACTGAATCCATCCCCAACCTGCCAGTTACTCACTCTGTGGCTCGATACGACACCGCCTTGGCCTCCAAACTTGATGAAGTTGCTCCTTTGAAAACGTCTTCCCCCATATCTTCTCCCTGGTACACCGAGGCGCTTACGCTCTCTCAAAGCAACTGGCCGTCGTCTAGAACGGCAGTATAAGAAAAGTAGACTAACTGTACACGTGCAGATGTTTGAGAGACATCAGAAAGACCACAAACAGGCCTTAAAGCTCAGACATCCTACTACTCCCAGCTGATCGGCAACGGCAGTGGAAACTATTGGATGCGCTCTCCTACTGGGGAGCAAGCTCCTCTGGCCTCGGCCTCCCCAATCAACACCTGTGCTTCCAAAGCGAAAACGTCAACACCACCATTCTGTCCTCT